>NC_059358.1:19286911-19586911 GCF_019703515.2 Myxocyprinus asiaticus | reverse complement strand
TATTAATTTAGTTCGGTGTGTGTGTAATGTGTAAAGTTGTGTCTTTGTCAGATCGGGAGCAGAGTATGATGGTGCCTGTGTCTCCAGTGGAGAGGGACTCGTGGGGTGCTATTGCAGGCATTGTGGTGCTGGTGATTCTGGTGGTGCTCTTGTTGGCTGCTCTGCTGTTGTATCGGCACAGACAGCAAGACAAGCAGAGCAACACGCCTGTCGTGTCCTTCTCCTCGACCCGCACTGTCAGTTCAGAGTACGCCGTGCCAGGTACTAGCCTCAGGAGTCTTAAAGGGATAGTTCACCCAAAAAATAAAATTCTGTCATCATATACTTACCCTCAGTTTATTCCAAAACCTATATGCATTGTTGTATAAAGTATCCAGTTGTCATACTTAAGTAAAAGTAAAGGTACCTTCATAGAAAATTGACTCAAGTAAAAGTTAAAGTAGCTCATGAGAAAAATACTTATGATAAGTAAAAGTATTAAAGTAACTGATATTAAACTTACTTAAGTATCAAAAGTACAAGTAAATCGCATAAATTACGGAACAGCTAATCAACCTGTCCTGACGGACCTCCCAGCATAAGTTCTTTAATGCACGCTGAATTTAAAATAAATCTTACCTTACACTTCACAGCAGATGTACTGGAGGACAGATCATATCACAGTGGGTGCACTGAAGGATAGTTTATGTATATTATCAAATATATAATGTGTTTTTTAGATATTTATAATGATTGATTATGATAGATATGATGCGATCGCATGCACTTGCTGGTTATGCGCGCCGCCATATTTTCATTGCAATGCAAGATGGGATTCTTTGTTCGTATCGTCATAGAAGCATACAAAAGTAGGAGCATAGAAGGTTCTAAAATCCTAGCACTTCCACTCTCCCAGCCCCGGAAGTGGTTTTGACAGACAGAATGGGAGAAGGCTCGAGTGGACTGACTAGTTTGTATATTCTTTGACATCAGAAAACATGGCCGCAGCACTGCATCAAAACAGTGCGCTCCGACGGTAACGGCTTTATACTTTTATTTAGTGATTGTTTGAAAGATTGTAACATATAAAAATAAAGATAATGTGATGTTGAAAAGTCTATTTGAGCAGCTGGTTCATTATGACAACTGCTTCAGTCCCTCTTTTGCTTGTAATCAACAGCACGAATGTAGATCACACTGGTTTGATTGTACGCGTCTGAGCCCAGCCTAGTAATCTCAACGGTTTGATCATACATGCGAAAGGGTTAAACCCATGGCAACTTATTTGATTGGCGGTGCCTTACTGTGTTTATGTTAGGAGGAGTTAACTCAAGAACCGCTCTGACCAATCAGTCAGCGAGTAAATGCACTCATCTGGGGCAAAATAACAAAGTAAACAACATGTGAAGATCAAGCAAATTGGTGACTGTACAGTTTAGATTTAATATATTTTGTGCTACTGATGTAGAATAAAGCTTGCCAGAAAATAAAATTCATTTAGCTAGTTTAAATGAGGTGACAGTAGGGCGGGCGATATATCGAATATTAACGATATAATCAAGATAATTTTGCTGACGATGTAAAATTGACCAATATCATGAATATCGCGATGATTTTAATGTGCTTTCATTTGGCCATTAAGTTTAATAAACAGCGCATCAGTAAACTAATTTATCAATCCTTCAGGGCTGCACAATTAAACAAAATAACATCAAAATGGCAAGTTGGTCATATGTGATTATTAATCCACAAAAGGCTGCGATTTAAAGGCAGATAAACGGTCTGTGTGTGATTCAGAACAAACCAGTGACACGCTGATCTGTGTGCAAATGCATGGTGGCGCTCTCAGATCAGTTCACATGCATTGTGAAATCAAAGTAATGCAGGGTCAAGCATTTGCGCAATTCCAAACATTAGTAACAGTTACAAGTTATTATACAATTCTACAAACATGGCACAGAATAACAGAAAAGGAGGAGATTACAGCGTTTAATGAAATGCAGAACATTGTAAATTGTCAAATACACATTGCCTTTTTCACAGACTATGATGGCGTGTTTCTGCCTTATTTAGCAGCGTAAATCTAGCAAACTTTTTTATATGTAAATTTTTTTAAATATTGAGTGTGAAGTTATAACATTATGGTTTGTGTTATATTACCCTGAAATTATTAAAAAAAAAAAAAAATTACCACAGCTGCGAGGGAGTTTCAATTACAGCTGCTGAGAGAGTGACATTAAATTTGGCATCTTCTCCCATCTGACTGTCTTAATCCACCAATTTCTATTTTTTTTTTCTTCTTCTTCTTCTGGAAAGTCATTCAAATGTAATAGTGGATTTTTTTCTTTTGTTCTTGAAGCAAATGGGTAAGTGAAAATAATATTTGCTGTGGTCTCCCATTCACTCCCATTCACCGCTGTCGAAGTTTACCCTGCAAACAAGTATGAAAAAGGTCTATTGCCTTTTCTGTGTCAAAATAAAAGCTCCTTTTGAAGTTGAAGTAAATACTGCAGCACTTTCAGTGTCAAAATAAAAGCCCCCAGGTGAAGATGAAGTAAACAGGACAGAAATATATTACTTTTGTATAACGCAAATCTAATAATCAGAATAATAATGATAATTCAGCATTATATTATAATAATCAACCTGATGTGTCCCACAGTAATAATTTAGTATTATGCAATGTTCAACTGGGGTATCAAAAATAAGTCAGTGAAGTAGCATTGCACAGTAAAAACATTTGAAGGTAAATAATGCTTTTTATTAAGCTACTATGTATCATTGTGTATGAAATATAAACATAAATATAAAGTGCATATCAATGAAAATGACTGAATTTTATTCTCCCTTGTGTTTATTTAATGAAAAACTAATTATTTGATTTTTATTTAATATCTTTAAAATATTTAATCTACTTGGCTACAATGGCTGTTTGGATGAAATGATGGTTCCTCTGATAAAACAAACAAACAAACAAACAAACAAAAATACTTTTGCGCAAATACATATCGAGAAATATATCGAATATCGTCAATAGGCTGAAAAATATTGAGATATAATTTTTTTAAGACATATCGCCCAGCCCTAGGTGACAGGATTGTGCAACAAAATAACATTGCCATCAGAACAGTATATGGCTTATACTTTATATTTAGCTCTTCTAAAAAATCATTTTATTTCATGATATTAGTATTATTAACATTTCTATAAATATATAAATTTCATAGAATAAAATTATTATGGCACCCACATTTTTTCTACACCTTAAGTCAATGAACATTAATATTATTTATAAAATTACATTCCACAATATGCAGGTAATTTCTGCCAATTAAAAGCTTAAGCAATTAATCATTCGTTCTTCTTCTTCACTAACTTGATAATATTTGATCATTTCATGGACCACAGATATAGCATAGAGGTTAGAGATTTGACTTCGTATCACTTTAATTCATGTACTGTACATATAAATGCACAAATTTCCAGACTTGTTCATTGTACTCTATTATCTGAAAATAAAAATTAGACATGCTGTTATTTAGAGTCACCCACAGTGCCATCATTTAGCGGGTGATCAAGTGATTCAATTAAAAGATGGATCTTTCTGATGCTCAGCCTCCTCTACTCCATCAGAAGCTGTACATGGTCCATCTCTAAATTAAATTTGTATTCTGCCTTTCAATAGGGGCCTTTTACCTTTGATCTATTTCAATAGGGCTTCCTTTACAACTTGAAAAAGAAGAGTTACTTTATGCTACTAATGCTGCGATCATGAACATCTATAATATATAATCAGACACATGATATTCAATTAAAACAACATCATTTCATTCAGTACCAAGTTGCTGGAGGAGACTGTACATGAGAATGCCCAGCCATCAACTTTTAGGGGACAAGACAACAAGCAAGTTTTAATGCCACATCAAATAAGAAAAGATCATAATGGACATGTAACTCCTATCATTGTCCACCTCTGTTCCAGCAGATCTTCATCTTATAATGCACATGAATAATCATGTTACATTAAATCTATGGAAAATTACCCACCCAGAACACCCTAGCAACAGCATAGCAATGTGCTACAAACACAGAAAACAACTTGGAAACGGAATAGTAACAAGCTGGCAACCACCCAGAAGACCCTAGCAACCATATATTGGAGCAATGCTCTAAAACACACAGAAGAGCACCTTGACAACTGTATAGCATGCCCCAGCAACCTTGAACACCCTAACCAAATACTGTAACATCAATGTGCTCAAAAGCAAAGAGAACACTTTAGCAACCACCCAGAACACCCTAGTTTATAAAATAAATATTGTTGGACATTTTCATGAGCGCTGGTAATTATTCATACACATTGCACCTTGGTTAAATGTAAAAGGTAAACAAATTTGATAGATTTTCATATGAAGAGTTCTCCTGGAAAGGCGGGAGACTGATAGCACACTATTTCACAGCTTTCATAATGTTTAAGCCTAAACGTGTCAAATTTATTCTTCAAGAAACAGAATTAAACTTACATGAGTAGTTTCCTGTCTTCCCTAGTGGATGAAGATGGAGCACACTTTGTCCAGCACGTGCTTCCCTTGTGATTTTGATTCAGAATCGTGATTCACGAAACGAATCATTCAGACTGCTTTTTTAATCATTTTGATCGGTTCAACTGAATACAATTTTAAAGATTCGACTCTTTCATGAATCAGACATCACTAATGCCAATCTGCATGCAATTTACACATACAGCTGTTGTTATTTTATTTTTTTGCGATGTTCAGTCTCAAAAGTAACGAAAGGATCTGGAGAAATTTATCGGAGTAAAAGTATCAATTTTCTCTTCAAAATGTAGTGAAGTAAAAGTAAAAGTCTAAAGAAAGTACAAATATTATGAAAATGTACTTAAGTACAGTAACAAAGTATTTGTACTTTGTCACTATACACCTCTGCCTATATGACTGACTTTCTTCTGTGGAAAGCAAAAAGAGATGTTAGGGAGTATGTTAGTCTCAGGGTGCTTTCACACTGGCAGTTTAGTTCGAAACAGAGCATGGTTCACATGAAAAATTGGTAATGTGAAAGCTGTCGTGCAGACCGGGGAGCGCACCATGGTACCGAACCCGAGACTACCTGTAGAAGGTGATCTGAGTACGGCTGCAATGGAACTGTAGCGTGATTCGCATGAATGTGAAAGCAACTCGGACTCGGGCACGCACTCGTTCAGGAAGTAAAGTAAACTGCGCATGCGTTTTAGCCGATGACGACATCATTAGTTTCGACAACACACGAGGATCCACACATTCCTGAAAGTCCCAAAAAAGGAATGACACCACAATGACATACAAGTACAATCAAAACTATAAATACTGTCTGTCTATCTGTCTGTCTGTCTATCTAGCTATACACCTTATAAATACTATATATAAATACTATTATAGGTTATAAATATAGGGTATAATAGGAGATGACAGTGGCGATAACTTCACCTTACACACGAGCGTGAGTAAGCGTGCAGTGTAAACAAAGATGCAAATTAATTCCTTGTAATCAGCTGTCTCCTCAAAAAACGCCATTTGCGAGCAGCAACAAGCCACCTTCCCCTGGACATCTGATGAGTTACGCCATGAAGCGCACATATACACAGTTGTCGTTCACTCTGCTGTGCATAATGGCACCAAAATAAAAAAAATAAAAAAAAGTATGATGAGTCGCGTTATGTTCACCATGTGTGTTTATGATGACGTAAGATGAACGCGAATGGACCGGGGTTCGATAGAATCAAGTGAGTGTGAAACCAGACCAACGCTGCGGGAGGCACTGGGAACAGTTGCACTCGGAATCGGACCGCAGCAAACGTGCCCAGTGTGAAAGCCCCCTCAGTCACCATTCACTTTCATTGCGTCTTATTCCATACAATGGAAGTGAATAGTGACTGAGGTTGTCATTCTGGCTAACATCTTTTGTGTTCAGTGTAAGAAAGAAAGCCATACGTGTTTGGAACAAACTGAGGGTGAGTAAATGATGAACAGCGTTGGATGTAATGCATTACAAAGTAGCGCTCTAAGTCCTCGTGGTGGCGTAGTGATAATCTTTTTTCATCTTCTAGATGTACTGCACAGCTACCATCACTATTACTCAAACCCGAGTTACCACACACTCTCACAGAACAGACCTCCACTGCCACACCTACCCAACAACCAGGACCGTGCCATCAAGGTCAGTACTACTATCATAGCTTTTAAATAAAAACTTTAATATTATTAATTTCAGCCAATTGCTGTTATGCCTCTTATATTATATTGATTATAATTGATTATATTGATATTTATTGATTTTATTCATTTTAATCCATTCTTTATTTAAAGTTTTATTACTTTTTTTTTATTATTTTCTGTTCTTACACGATTTTAAAATCGACTCTTATGTGTCTTCATTTTTTTATTTTATTTTATTTATTTTTCTTATTTTATTTTTTATTCTTGCATATGTTAAGCACTTCAAATTACCATTGTGTATGGAAAGTGCTATGTAATAAACTACACAATACAGAATAGCACTGATACAGGATGTTACTAAGCTGAATTTTCGTCACTCATGCTCTGACAGAACACCAACAACCAGCTCTTCTGCAGTCTGAAGAACATGGAGAGAGAGAGGAGGGGTCTGTTTGGGGGCGACACCAATGCTACTCTTCCTCCTGGCTGGAAACACCAAGAGCCCCCTAAAGATCCAGGTAATGGATCCTGTGAAACAATTTCAGTTGTAACACTTAATTTCTAAGTTATGGCTGCACAAATTGGATGTGGTCTTTATTGGTTTACAGGAGCTTTTGGATTTGATCGGAGTTATAGCTATAGCGCCACTCTTGGAAAACACTACAACAAAGGTGAAAGTGCCTCAGATTTTTCCTGCTTACACATGGTTTACAATATGCTGCCATTCTTTCATTGTCAAACATTGCCTAACAGCCATTGTTGTGGTTGCAGAGTTGAAGGATTCCTGTGTGGCAGATAGCAGCACCTCTCTGAACAGCGAGAACCCATATGCCACAATCAAAGATCTGCCTGGCCCACCACCATGTCCTCCAGAGAGCAGCTACATGGAAATGAAGTCTGCGTTGCCTTGTGAAAGATCCTACACTGAAATCAGCCCACCTGTGATGAACCCCCCTACTATTTTATGCAGAGGTAGCCTTAGGAGCCATTCACATGAACACATTTTTTAACATCTGTCTGCACTGTTTTTTTTTATTGTTTTTCTGTGTATACGTGCTATATGTCACTGTATGTCAGCATCTCTGTGCATTTTAGATGCAGTGAAGCAGTTAAAAAGAACTTCAACTTTAAAAACACGTCTTGAGACATCTGTATTCTGTTCTATTCATTCCGCTTCATCTACCTTTTTTTTTTGCGCAAGGATGAGTTTGGTCTGAATGGCCATTATATGGCTTTTCTATCTTTACTTATCAATAAATGTGGAGGTTTTAATCTAATAACATTCATATCTAGACTGAGGGATTTAAAAGGTTGATTAAAGGAATACAGGTAGTTTACCTAAAAATTATTTGCTCATGTCATTCCAAACCTGTATGTACTTAATTCTTTAGTGGAACACAGAAAGAGTTTTTTGCATTATGTTCAAGCTTGGGTTTTTTCACCATACAATGGAAGCGAATGGTGCCCATGGCTGTCAGTGGTCTCCATTAACTTTCAGTGTGTGGAACAGAGCAGCTTGGACATTCTGCTAGATAACTCCTTTTGTGTTGCCTACAGAAGAATGAAAGTCATACAGGTTTGGAACGACACTATCCCTGCAAGGATCCCTGCAACGACACTTTAAATACTGCAAGATAATGGATGAATTTCCATTTTTGCCATGTTTAAAAGTTTTAGTGCTCTCTGGCATTGCCATAAACACAGATTATATCTCATGAAACACGTTTGGGTGAGAATAGCACAGGTTGTGTTTTCTGTATCATATCTGGTTGTGTTTAAAATATTTTTGTTTACTTTATTTCAGAACACTGTCCCCTTGGCAATGTTCTGGAACAGGAGCATCAGAATCACTATGATATGCCAATCAACAGCCACATCCCAGGGCATTATGACCTGCCCCCCGTGCGGAGACCACCCTCCCCATTGCTACGGAGACTCCACATTTAAAGACTTTGGTTCTTCCCTTAAATCACTGCCAATACAGAGTCAGCATGATGCCTGCTTTATGAACTAGATTATCAATTGTCGCTCATCATGGATTTGATGGAAGCAATGAGCAAAGACCAGTGACTGTCACTATAGCTGTAAAAACACTGCCATCCAGTGGACAACACTAAAACCCATTTATTGTTCATAAAGCAAAATGTCTCCTTTGAAGGCATTTATTTTAAATGTTACATGTCTTAACGTTTTAAATGCTATTCATGTTTTTTAAGTAATCAGGGTTGTAAATGACAATATAATTTTTAACAGCTGCAGAACAAGCTTCCAATAAGTTTGTAAGATAGAGCAAAGAGAGTTTTCTTTGAATGTGAGTTGTATGCAACAATAAAAACTGTAAATAATGTAAATAAAATCAAAGTTTTCATGCACAACTTTTACATGAATTTCAGATTTTTTTCGTCTGTGATCAACAAACTAAAAAACTGGCTTGTGCAGTAGATAACAGCCTAACCCCCAACTATATTTAAAAGGATCATGACATGAAGAATCAAATTTTCCTTTATGTTTTGATATACAAGTGGTCATTGCATCATAAAAACATACTGTACATTTCAGAACTCAAAACTTCCTCCTCACTGGAAAAAGAGCATTTGTTGAAACCAAGCTGCCAAAACGACTCATTCTCTACTTCCTCCACATTGTGATGTCACACTGTGGTAGACATTTGCATCTGACCTCCTCCTCAACAACACATCAATGCCTGCTTTACCTTATCTCTTCAGTAGCCCACCCAGTAGCAGTGAGATGGCAAGTAGAGAGCAGGTCAGTAAAAGCAGAGAGCCAATCAGAACAGTGGGCATTTACTGTCAAGTCTTAAAGGAGAAACAGCACCAAAACCGAGCATTTCTGACAGAGGGTCAGCATGAGGGTGGAAAGTGATCATGTTTTACAAATATCTGACTTTTTTTGTGCAAAACTTTAATAATATTATAAGTGAATCTCAAGGAACTAAAAAAGGCATGTCATGACCCCTTTAATCTTTTCTCATTGAAATATCATCCATGCTTCCCTTTGGTAAAACAAATTCCCATTAACGATCAGAACAGCTAATTCTTCAGCCTCATTTAAATGCCTCAAGTCTCAGCTATTTGCATACAAAACACATTTCCACAACAAATGCAGCATGTACATTGTCTTTAGGATGTATGTTGACAGCGTATTTGGTTGCAATGCAATTTTATGATCATTGCATGTTATTTCTATGGGCTTTTTGGCATTTAAAAAATAGCTTTGCAAGCATTACATACACTTTACTTGTTCCATCCTGTCCTTTAAAGAATAGTTCACCCAAAAATTAATCTCATCATTTACACTGGTGTATGATTTCCTTTCTTCTGCTGAACACAAAGATTTTTAGAAAAATATCTCAGCTCTGTTGGTCCATTCAAGACAAGTGAATGGTGGCCAGAAATTTTAAGCTCAAAAAAGCACACAAAGGCACCATAAAAGTAATCCATATGTCTCCAGTGGGTAAATCCATGTCTTCAGAAGCGATATGATATGTGTAGGTGAGAAACTTTCACATTTGAAAGTGAAAGTTAAAGTGGAGATTTAGAGTAAAAAAGGACTTAAATATGGTTGTTTCTCACCCACACCTATTATATTGCTTCAGAAGATATGAATTTAAACAATGGAGTCTTATGGATTACTTTGGATTACTCTGGTCTACTTGGATTTTTGGAGCTACAAAGTTCTGATCACCATTCACTTGTATTGTATGGACCTATAGAGCTGAAATATTCTTCTAAAAATCTTCATTTGTGTTCCACTGAAGAAAGAAAATCATACACATCTGGAACAGCATGAGGGTGAATAAATAAGAGAATTTTCATTTTTGGGTGAACTATCCCTTTAAATATTGATAAATATGGGAGAAAAACTTGAAAATGGTTTATATTATGCTGGAAAGCAATTGAAAAGGCTTTAGATTTAAATGAACAAGTTCAAGGCATAGTTTATAATAAGGCTCTCAGGTTTTACATCAGTTCTGAAATTCATCACAAAACAGAAAATTATCATGTCAAAGAAGCCAAAAATTTTTTTTGAAGAAGCAAAGTAACATACAAATTTTTTTTTTACGAAACCCTCATGAAATAAGCTAACACAATAAAATCTTTAAAAAAAAAAAAAGATTATTTGTTGCAATGATCTTATTTTACTATTGTTTAAATATTTTTGCTTCATGATGAAAATCTATTCTAACAGAAAATTCACTTTTCCGAAACAATGTTGATATTTAAAAATAAGTGTTTCTTGCATAATGTTATATTTAATCAAATTTGATTATTCCATACAGATTTGTAACTACAAAGAAGTGAATTCAGGTATAAGTTTCAAAAACCAAAAGATATGGCTTATTACAATAATGACAATGGCAATTTAAGTAGCGATACAAAACCACAATTTTTGTGTAAGTAGAAAAAATATACATAATGATCCAAATTCTCCTGAAGCAACCCAAAGATTTGCAAAGCAATACTATACAATTTTTAATTTGCCAATATCCAGTCCTCTTTCTGGAGAGCTGTAGGTAGACTCAGTTTTTATGCTGTAAATATATTTGATGAAAAGAGTCTTTAAAAAGTATTTATTCTGAAGCAGCAGATTCCTGTTTCAGCTGTCTGAAACCAAATCTGCCTTAATTTCCTTTGTAAACACCATGTATTAAGATCAATTCTAGGACTCAAATTTGATTCTCGGTTTAGAACCTGTCTTTCTGCCCTAAAAGGACAGGACATTTGAAACCAGACAACAACTTTCACTTCACATGACAGATTATTCAGAATACTGGAGCCTAAAAACAGTCCAAAAAAAGAACTGGAACAACTACTGAAAGAGAGGAGACAAGAGCAAATCAACACTCAGCCAAATAGACAAATGACAAATACAAAGATATTAGTGTAAATGTAAATAAGGTTTCAACAAAACTCAAACGTTTCAAGTGCTACCATAAAAAAGGCTGTTAAACCAGGGAATGACGGTGGTCATTTTGCATATTCAAATATTCTCCCTCCTGGGCCAAACAAAAAAACGTAATCTCTCTCAAACCTGCATCATCTTCAATTATTCTTTAGTACTCAGTACTTTTAACACAACATGATACTCTGGTAACATAATACATCAGAAATATCTTTTCTCTTAAAGTAAACTTCATAAGTTTAACTACTAAAACAATCAATCAGGTTTTGTTTAAAATGTCGACAACCTGGCAATTACTAACATTTGCTCAGAAGATTTTCTTTGGATTAGAAGTTTTATAGTTGCTTCAAGTCTTTCAAAACCATACAGTAATGATTATTGCATAAGACAAGACATACTGCAGTCTTGTCAGGGCCTGTAAGCACATTTCCAAAAGACACATAGTACAACTTTATATGTGCAACTCTACAAAATAGTTTTACATCCAGAGCACCTGTGTAATAGTTTTAGAACCTGGAGTCTCACTGTACCAGAACTGCATAGATTTACATGATTCTGATATTCAGCTCTATTTTAAATTGATGAGCCCTTTCTTTTGACATTCATATGATAACAGTGCTCGTTCTTTGTCGCCAATATGTACGTTCCCTTTTATAGGTACACATAATGAAGAACACAGGACTGCAAAAGGTAGCACTAAAATACCATCAAACTTACTTGCATAATTGCACAGAATGTTGGTACAGCTGATATAAAGTGGAACCTAATTTACTGTATTGCATTAGCTCAGTATGTTTACTTGTCTTTGTATGAAAGCTATATAATCAGCCCACGGTAAGGCACAGTACACTACATGAGAATTTAGTGATGAAGAGGGTTTCTTGACTGTGCGTGTTGCTTTCTGACAGCATTTCCATGGAGAGCTCACGGTATGAGTGTGAGATGCTCTGTTCGCCTCTCTCCCTGAGTACAGTACGGTTATTCTGAAGCCGCTGCCAGGCCAACATGCATATCTATTAAAGTAACACTGTACATACAATTCTCAAACTACAGCATACAAGCTGCCATGAAGCCTTTTGCTATACTACCCCGCAGTTTACGAAATGTAAAATAAGAAAGTACAAAAAATATAATGTAATAAGGAAAATAACTAGTAAAAGGACAAATTCTTCCTGGTTCTTGTGAAAGAATAGATGCAGGGCTGTCAACAGCTGGTTTACATAATGGAGCAGTTCTCTGGTTTGGGTCCAACCTGAGAGAGAGAGAGAGAGAGAGAGAGAGAGAGAGAGAGAGAGATAGAGAGAGAGAGATAGAGAGACAATTGTAAAGTCAATTTAGTAAGACTGCTGAACACTGCTCTTTATATTATTATTTTTTTTAAACAATCTAAAATGAAAAAGAAAACAAAAGAAACAATGCAAAACAAAGAATTAAGTGGTAACACTTTACAATAAGGCTTTATTCCATTCTTTAAAGGAATGGTTCACCCAAAAATGAAAATTCTCTCATCATTTACACACTCTTATGCCATCCCAGGTGTCTATGAATTTCTTTCATCTGCTGAACTCAGATGAAGATTTTTAGAAGAATTTCTCAGCTCTTTTGGTCCATACAATGCAAGTGAATGGGTGCCAAAATTTTGAAGCTCCAAAAATCATAAAAGTCAGCATAAAAGTAATCCTTAAGAGACCACTGGTTAAATCCATGTCTTCAAAAGCAATATGAAAGGTGTGGGTGAGAAACAGATACATTTTTGAGTCCTTTTTTTTACTATAAATTCTCCTCCCTGCTCAGTCAATCTCCACTTTAACTTTCACATTCTTCTTCTTATGTTTTTGGTAATTCATATTCTGCATATCACCCCCTATAGGGCAGGGAGAATAATTTCTAGCCAAAAAGGTTTCTGGTTCTCACCCACACCTATCATATCACTTCTGAAGATATGGATTATTATTATTTTGGATAGTCAAAATTTTGGCACCAATTCACTTGCACTGTATGGACCTACACAGCTAAAATGGTCTCTTAAAAATATTAGTTTGAGTTTAGCAGAAAGTCATACACATCTGGGATGGTATGAGGGTGAGTAAATGATGAGAGAATTTTCATTTTTGGATGAACTATTCCTTTAAAATTAGTTAATGAATTAGGTATCATGAACTAACAATGAACAATATATTTTTACAGCATTTATTAATCTTTGTTAAAGTTAGTTAATAAAAATACAATTGTTCATTGTAAGTTCATGTTAGTTCATAGTGCATTAACTAATGTTAACAAATACAACTTTTGACTTTAAAAGTGTATTACTAGATGTTGCAATTTACATCAACCAAGATTAATAAGTGGTGTAAATCTATAATTCATTATTAGTTTGTGTTAACTAAGGTTAACTAATGTTAACGAATGGAAACTTATCGCAAAGTGTTACCAATAAAGTAGCTGAATACTTAGTTAATTAACAATATCAAGACATTATGAAATTCCGCACAAAACATTTTAATAATTGTATTATATTTTAACTAATTATTATTATTAATTATAATTCTATTTACTAATTAATTGACTTAATTAGATTGATTAATAAATATTAGATTAAAGGTAAATTATTTAAAAAACAATAATCAAAATCAAAATTTAATTAAATAAATAATTACTTACAATCTAAAGCAAAGAATAAAAAGCATTTATAAAAAATTCTGATGAATCAAAGTAGCAAAAAAGGTATTCCTTGTAGTAAATATTTTTAATCACATTTTCTTTTTTTTTTCTTTTTTTTACAATAAATCAGTAATAATAATTTTTTTTTTTAAAGCAAGCAATTATTTCAGAACTAAAAAAAGTAAAATTATTGTGCAAATGTTTCTAAAAACTGAATGAACAATTCCAAACCTGTCTAGGTTTATCGTTGCCCATGATAAAGTGTGAAGGAGACACAAAAGATTCAGGCAGCCCCCCTCCACTACTGAACGAGCGTGACGCACTCGACACTCCTGAGCTGGCCGTCACGCAGCCGCTGTTTCTATCTGACGGCTGGCCACACGAGCCACAGACCACCGTGCGGCTGCGGAGGTTGTACTCACTATCTCCACATGTGCTATGGGCGGCCTGCAGGGAGAGACAGTAAGCAGTGAACATGAGAGACAACTAAGACCAAGAATGGTAATGGATCTTACAATAGATGAAGTCTGCGCTGGCATGTCTACATTTATTTTAGTGCGATGATTCATTGCGGATAGACTACACCCGAATAAATACCACTGGGTAAAGCTGGGTAAAGAAATACCATTATGACCAGTGGCGTAACATGGATCCTACAGACCCCAGTGCAAAGAAACTGTCAGGGCCACTCCAAGAGGGGCCTTGGTCATTTTCCATCACCCCTCGGGCCCGCTGTCATTTTTATGGTTTCTTTTGGTCGACCGTTGCGGGCCCCCTCTTATCCCAGCCTTAGGGTGGCTGCCCACCCTGCCCTCCCTCTAGTTAAGCCCCTGATTATGACCACTATCATAATAAACAAGTTCTTTAAAGAAGATACAGAGTTAGCAGGAGTCATACACATAAGATCTAGGAATTAATCAGAATGTTAAAGATGAATGTTAAAGATCCCATGAAATCAAAACGTTTGCTGTGAGGCCATTTATATGCTGGTGTACCCCATTGACAAAATTAACTTTTAACAGATATATGTTTTTCAAATTTACATTAATGTACTGAAATAAACATCTTTCTCTTCTGGGAAACGGACAAAAATATACAGGTGCATCTCAATAAATTAGAATGTCGTGGAAAAGTTCATTTATTTCAGTAATTCAACTCAAACTGTGAAACTTGTGTATTAAATAAATTCAGTGCACACAGACTGAAGTAGTTTAAGTCTTTGGTTCTTTTAATAGTGATGATTTTGGCTCACATTTAACAAAAACCCACCAATTCACTATCTCAAAAAATTAGAATATGGTGACATGCCAATCAGCTAATCAACTCAAAACACCTGCAAAGGTTTCCTGAGCCTTCAAAATGGTCTCTAAGTTTGGTTCACTAGGCTACACAATCATGGGGAAGACTGCTGATCTGACAGTTTGTCCAGAAGACAATAATTGACACACTTCACAAGGAGGGTAAGCCACAAACATTCATTGCCAAAGAAGCTGGCTGTTCACAGAGTGCTGTATCCAAGCACATTAACAGAAAGTTGAGTGGAAGGAAAAAGTGTGGAAGAAAAAGATGCACAACCAACCAAGAGAACCGCAGCCTTATGAGGATTGTCAAGCAAAATTGATTCAAGAATTTGGGTGAACTTCACAAGGAATGGACTGAGGCTGGGGTCAAGGCATCAAGAGCCACCACACACAGACGTGTCAAGGAATTTGGCTACAGTTGTCGTATTCCTCTTGTTAAGCCACTCCTGAACCACAGACAATGTCAGAGGCGTCTTATCTGGGCTAAGGAGAAGAAGAACTGGACTGTTGCCCAGTGGTCCAAAGTCCTCTTTTCAGATGAGAGCAAGTTTTGTATTTCATTTGGAAACCAAGGTCCTAGAGTCTGGAGGAAGGGTGAAGAAGCTCATAGCCCAAGTTGCTTGAAGTCCAGTGTTAAGTTTCCACAGTCTGTGATGATTTGGGGTGCAATGTCATCTGCTGGTGTTGGTCCATTGTGTTTTTTGAAAACCAAAGTCACTGCACCCATTTACCAAGAAATGTTGGAGCACTTCATGCTTCCTTCTGCTGACCAGCTTTTTAAAGATGCTGATTTCATTTTCCAGCAGGATTTGGCACCTGCCCACACTGCCAAAAGCACCAAAAGTTGGTTAAATGACCATGGTGTTGGTGTGCTTGACTGGCCAGCAAACTCACCAGACCTGAACCCCATAGAGAATCTATGGGGTATTGTCAAGAGGAAAATGAGAAACAAGAGACCAAAAAATGCAGATGAGCTGAAGGCCACTGTCAAAGAAACCTGGGCTTCCATACCACCTCAGCAGTGCCACAAACTGATCACCTCCATGCCACGCCAAATTGAGGCAGTAATTAAAGCAAAAGGAGCCCCTACCAAGTATTGAGTACATATACAGTAAATGAACATACTTTCCAGAAGGCCAACAATTCACTAAAAAATTGTTTTTTATTGGTCTTATGATGTATTCTAATTTTTTGAGATAGTGAATTGGTGGGTTTTTGTTAAATGTGAGCCAAAATCATCACAATTAAAAGAACCAAAGACTTAAACTACTTCAGTCTGTGTGCATTGAATTTATTTAATACACAAGTTTCACAATTTGAGTTGAATTACTGAAATAAATGAACTTTTCCACGACATTCTAATTTATTGAAATGCACCTGTATATCTTGCAATATACAGATTTATGTCCAATCAAAAATGCTCTCTTAAAAGAGCATGTCCCTCCCCCTGCACCTGACCTGCAAGAAGCAAAACATGATTCATGGCTGTGGTGTAACTAAAGCCTATTGGCTATTTTAAAATTAAAATAAAAAGACAAGCCATTTAATATGTCCTGCCCAAAACACAGGACAGAAATCCAAGCTTGTCAAGCACTTTCAAGAGGTCTTTAAGGACCCATGTTTTCACGAATCTTGCAAAATGTAAATATATTATGCAAAAAAAGATAATGAAATGCAAATAACTCTGTACCATGTCATCATCTTCATCATCCTGGTATAGAGTACGTGTGACCTTCCTCATGGCCATTTCCTGGAGAAACAAAGATGGAAAAAATTAGTCACCTCTGCCTCAGATCAAATTAAACTCTATTCAGTAAACTGTTGATGAATTCAATATGAACATCACATTATCCCACCTCCCCACTGGAACTGATGAGGGTGGTCTGGAACAGATCTCCACTTCCCCATGAGTTCTGAGTCTTCCACACCAGATCAGAGGGAGGGTTGTGGGTTCCACCGGCTCCTGCGGACCAGATCTGACAGCACAGAGACAGAGAGAAGCTCTGGAGTGTGTCAGGAGTTTAAATACTTATGAAACGTGACTGTTGCGTATGTAAATCATTACGTACTGTGACAATCTGCCCAGCCTTGAGGATAAATTTTGGTGGGAACTTGTAGATAATGGGAGTGCCGGAACCAATCTGCCTCTTCACCTGCCAATGTCCCAAAGTTTGATCCTGAGTAGAGGAAGAAGATTCATTTAATAAACAAAGTTGATTTATCATGTTCCATTAGTATTTGGGTGTATCTTTAACCATGGACACTTTTGGCCCTGATAACTTTTAGAGCATGAACTGTCTTAAAATACACTTTTATCACTAGATTATTTAATTTGCCAATAGTCCAATAGTGGAAATACATGAATCAGAGGAGAATTCTGTAATTTCTCTCCTATTTTCTGAACCAAATTTTTTTATGAACCAACAAATGTAATTTCCACCACATCTGAAATTATGTATTGTATTTGATAGCATTTTGTGAAGGACATGACAGTGATGGAAAATATATCTTATATGTTTTTGGAATAAAATGGCAAAATCCATTGCCTTGCTAAGGCTAATTTCAAAGTTAGCATTTTATGTATCCTAAACACACAAAATGAAATTATATTTTTCGAATCTTTATTGGAAATGACACACAACAAAAATAATCTGTTAACAATCTCGTAAATGAGAAGTGATAGGTTAATCTCACTCTTTGTTTAGATTATCATAGTTTTAAATTTTAATACTTCATATTTTTATGATGCATTTTCATATTTTAAGATTGAAAGTGTGATTCTGGGACACTGGTAAAACACTAAATAAAAGGTACAAAGGACAAAAAATCAAAACAATAAACGAAGGCATGGTAAAAAAAAAATAAAGTTACCCTTCAAAAAATGTTACTCTTCATATAACAAAGTCGAAATCAGTTAGAATAAAAATTAAACCCCTGGGACATAAAAGTTTCCATAGTTGAAAAACAAAAACAATTTATTGGTTCTCACCAAAACCTTTCTATCAGCGGTTGTCTGTCTTTTCTAACCTGGTCAGACTTGTTACTGAGCCGGACATATTTGCCCTCCATGTCCACTTCATCCACGGTCACCCGGCCACTAGCAGAGGCCTGCTGGGAAACGCGTGTGCGTGTGACAGTTCCACCGACCACACTGGAGGCATCACTGTCGTTATCGTTCATACGGCGCTTTTTAGCGCTGCCAGAAGGTGTGCGACTGGAGCTGCTCTGGACCACACGTGTGTGAGCGTGAGTACCGGAACCAGAGGAGCGGGTCACTGTCACACTACGCACAGGAGGCGGACTAGGAGAGAGACGCAGCCTATGCAAGAGAGGAAAGATTATATTCTCCATGTAATTATGCAGTTGTATAAGCGATCTGCTTGTCGATGATACAGCAAGTAGCATAATCTCCTCTTTTTATACTTTTTTTGTTTTTATTATTGCTTATTTTAGTTTTATTATATTTATTTCAGGGTTTCCACACCATTTGATCAATTCATTTTCAAGACTTTCCCATCATTTGTAATTAGTAATTTGTAATTACTAGCTGATTTTCTAGGCCTAGAAATAACTATTTTAAAATTCTCACATTTTAAATGTCAATGCGAAGGAACACTATTCTTTGTTTATTCCCTGTATCGTTCATGCAAGGTTAGTTAAATCTCATTTTTTACCTCTCCTCCTCGCCTTCCAGAAGTTTTCTGTAGGCATTAATCTCCATGTCGAGCGCGAGCTTGATGTCCAGGAGCTCCTGGTACTCATCCAGTTGCTGCTGCATGCGTTGTCTCATTTCAGCCATCTCTTTCTCCTTCTCATCCAGACGACGGCGCATGATGTCCCTCTCTCTGGACAGGGCCTCCTCCAGCTCGCGGATCTTGGCCTCTCGAGCAGCCAACTAACATACAACGGCACAATCATTACATTTAATTAAAGGAAATGAATGTTATGAGAGAGACTTAGTGTGTAAGCACATTCTTATAAGGATATGCAAAGTTTATGGTTATTTTTTTTTTTTTTGTATTCTCTGTAAGAGTAGAGATACATTTTATTTGCATTTCAAAATAAAACAATACTTGTAAGGTAACAAAATAATTATACTAAATTTTCAGGCAAAATGATAGTTAGAAAAAAATTGGACATACAGATACAAAAAGAGAAAGGGGGAGAGATTGCGTGTTTCAAATGAAACATGCATTTACATGGGCAAATAGATGTAAGAACCAAAGGACCAATCAGAATTCTGAATTTAAATAGTTTTCTTAGTCAGAAAGAATACCTATCACAGTCCACGTAAAAATAATATCCATTAAATTCCCACCACAAAATGAGCAAATCTGACTGAAAATTGCACTATTAATGGAAATCTCCAATTAGTTCCTATAAGAAGTTCTGTAAAGTTTGTCTGAGCAAGCAACAATAACCAAGGGGGTTGAGCTTAGGGAAGAAAACTGTGCAGAAGTAAAAGAAGGCATGAGAAATTTCAAAACAGTGCTGCTGTATACTTCAAACATTTAAAATGTATGTATGTGTGCGTACCTGTTTCTGCAGTTGTGTGAGCTGAGAAGTCACACCCTCCATCCTCAAACGTGTCTGCTGCAGTTCCTCATGGGCAGATCTCACCAAGTGACTGTTTCTCTCAGCCGACTGACGAGCATTCTCCAGCTAAACGCATGCAACAACAGCATTCAATTAAAATGGCAGATATTCTGTACGTCTTTAATACTTTATACTTTTAACAAATACTGCTGGCATCGAAACAGTCAGCAAATATGTATAAAGGGTGGGGCATTTCATTCATTTGACAAGGTGCCTCCGGGGGGGATAAAGAGAAATAGAAGATCCCAGTCATTTCTACATCCACCACATTTGATGGCTCTATCTTTGATTGTTGTGTTACCTTGGAGTTGTAGGTCTTCTCAATCTCTTCTTTGTAGATGCGAAGCTGCTCTTCGTGTTGGGCACGGAGTTCTGTCAAAGCCTCCGACAGTTTACTCTCTAAATCCTGCTGACGGCTGGCATCTATCTCCACCATACGTGACTCGTGCCTGCGTTTAGATTCACGGATCTCCTGTGCAAAGACATCAGAGTATCAGAGAGAGTCCTGCAGGCCTATGTCGAATCATTAACTGAAATAATGTATGATAGCAATGAATTTTGAAGATCCTATATGTAAGAATGAGCACAAAACAGTGTACATATTCCACAAATATAGTACATTTTTTTTTAAAGCATTTTAAAAAACTTTTAAAGCATTAGAAGCACACATCACATGCTTTGTAAATTATTGTCTAACATAAAATTAACCTAGCATGAAAAGTAGCTTGTTAAAATTGTGATTTTGGGCTGTCCCAGAGGCCTTGTCCTTCTTGACTGTATTTATTAATTAAAATCATAAACAATGTCATTATTTTGAAAATCTGCTCACAATTTATATTCAATTGATTGTAGTAAATACTATGTTACTAACTGATTTTAACTGCAATAAGCATATTTAAAATGTGTCTCACATTTTGCACACAACCATATTATGACATGATTTTCCCCCATTATAAAAATGCAACATTGCTTAAAATTGTGACACTCAAGAAGCATTATTTGAACTCTTTCTATAGCATGACAGGAAGCTAACTAAATAATCTCATTCCATTTTCTCACATTTTAACAAATACTGTTGTTTTGACTGTATTCATCAAGCTCAGACCAATCAACCATCAAGATCAAGGACCATTTCTAAGAACCTCCTTTCACTAACCAATTCTCTAAGAAAATAAAAATAAAAATACTTCATTTTGTTAAGAGTTTTTTATCCTATATTGTTGCTTATTAATGGAAAGGGACAATTGAAGGATTGCCCATTGCAGGTAAATGTGTGTGAGACCTCAGAATAGATGTTCTTCTGAAATTCCAGCTCCTCCTTCAGGGTCTGGATACGGTTCTCACCGTCCACGCGTCTCAGCATTTCATCCTGAAGTTGCTTCTTAGTATCATTTAGACTGCCTTCCAGCTGCAACACACATATTTACTTTACTCTCTAACTTTACGAAACACTCAAATGAAATAAAGACGCATAGGTCTTTGTCACATTTCATATATTCATACTGCATTTCATTAAAGGAATAGTTCACCCAAAAATGAAAATTCTCTCAAAATTTACTCACACTCATGCCATTCCAGCTGTGTATGACTTTCTTTCTTCTGCAGAAAACAAATTAAGATTTTAGAAGAGTATCTCAGCTCTGTTGGTCCTCACAATACAAGTGAATGGTGGACAGAACTCTGAAGGTCCAAATATCACATAAAGGTATCATAAAAGTAATCCATTAGACTCCAGTGGTTTAATCGATGTCTTCTGAAGCGATCCAATCGATTTTAGATGAAAACCAACCAAAACATAACTCCTTTTCCCCTGTACATCTTGCCATTGCAGTCTCTAGGCACGATCATGATTTCAAGCTTGATTACACTTCCTAGTGCTTAACGCATGAGCAGTGTGCTAGATAGCGCTATAGGAAGTGTAATCAAGCTTGAAATCACAATCGCCAAGGAGACTGCTGTCAAGATTTATGGTGAAAAAGGAATTACATTTTGGTCTGTTCTCACCGAAAACCAATTACATTGCTTCAGAAGATGTTGATTAAACCACTGGAGTTGTAAGGATTACTTTTATGATGCCTTCATGTGATATTTGGACCTTCAGAGTTCTGTTCACCATTCACTTGCATTGTATGGACCTACAGAGCTGAAATATTCTTCTAAAAATCTTCATTTGTTCTACAGAAGAAAGAAAGTTATACACATCTGGGGTGGCATGAGGGTGAGTAAATGATGAAAGAACTTTCATTTTTTGGGTGAACTATCTGTTTAATATGACTGTTCTAATGTGGACTTCACATTTTACACACAGTGGCTTCAGTATATAAAGTATTATGTAATGCAAAGACATTCCTTAATTTTAAGTGTGGTTTAAGTGTCCAAGTACCTTTGGGGCCACTGTATTGACAACCACATTAAATTAAAGCTGAATCTCAATTTCTTTAAGTGAGCAAGCAGTCATTTAGTAATATCTTTATCCTAAGCAACACTCATTACAGGTACAGTCCATCTATACTAGAGCAACCTGGAGTGAAGTGCCTTCCTCAACTGCTCAATAATGATGGCTCACGGATTACTCCTTGTTGGGTTCTAACCTTTTGATTATCAGTCCAAAACCTAGTTTCCCAATAACGATTGATCTTAGCGTTTAAGAGCGTTTTCTACAAGCAATACAAACGTTCGTTATTTTTTATGTGCTTTTGCCAAAGCTGCACTTACTGCAACACGAACGTCCAAGGATGGTCTTTAAGTGTTACTTAAGAGAGTTGCTTTCTGTAAATGTGCTGAAATGTGACAGTGTAGTATCACTTGTCATTGTAACTTAATAATATTTGTGCGTTAGTTCAAAAATACTTATAATTTACCTTGCTATTTACATTTATTCTTAAATACTCAACCTTAATAACTACAAAATTAAATTTGGTTTTGTGATCATTTTTGTGCAGAATGATCTATTACCTTTAGGCAATTGCTGCTTCTTTCATTAGATGTGCATTTGCAATGATTCGTTTTTTTTACGAATTCTGTGAGGTGCAATTGCTTTCACACCCTGTCTACACCGGACGCGTCCGTTGACGGGACTCAACAGCTTGAGGCCGTCAACACTGTACGCGTTGACACAAACTTTCTAAATCGTTTAATTTGTGTAGTAGCGCCTGTGTGTGCAGCATAAAATGGAACGCGACGCCCGTTTTTTGTCGGTGTGACGGACGTGCTGCAACGGACGCTTCCCGTGTAGACAGCATCATTGATTATAATGGGGTTTTATTGCTTTTGACGTGATACCACGCTTGCGTCCAGTGTAGACAGGGTGTAAGAGTCAGTGAAGACATACTGTATGCTAATGGAATGCGGTAAGCCACTGAGACCCTATGAATGATCCTGCCAATGATAAAGCACATATTGAATAAATCAAGGTTCTTGGGTGTCTGATACGAAGAGGAGACGAGGATGATGAGCCAAGACATGTGCAAGACGAGACCCTACAGTGTGGCTGGTTTGTTGTTACCAACTACGTGGCCGTCTACACAATTCAGTGTAATTTATTTATTTCCCTGTAATTTATATATTTGTTCATTTATTTACTTTATGTATTTATTGATTCATTACTTTTAATAGCTGATTAATAAAAAAATTAAACAAAACTTAAAATTAACTGATATTAATTTCTCATATTATAGAGTGTAATCATCATGACATGAACTTCGAGATTTTGCAGGTCTCTACATAAGTTGGTCTCTTTACGATGCTCTTAGCGCTCTATGATTACTCCAGAGCACTTGTAAATCTACGACCATTATCAAGTGCTACTTAAGTTACGATGGTTTTAGGAAAAGGTTCGCAAAACTAAGATGAATCATAAGATGGATTGTACAAGTTACTTAGGCTTACAATGCTTTTGGGAAACGAGGTCCAGATCTTTAACCATTTTAGAAGCTTTTTAGTGAGTTATCACCTTGGACAGTTGGGCTTTCAGTTCTCTGACTTCAGTCTCCAGCGATCTCTTCTCCCCCAGTGCTGTGGAGATGGAAGCATCCTTGGAGTTCAGCAGAGCTTCCAGATCCTTGAGCCTGACCAGAGCTGATTCTAGATCTGACTCTTTCTTCCCATTCCTACAGTCATAAACATACAGAGACAGAGTTAGAGCATTTTTTAAATATATACACACCGAGGAATACGACTACCTAAATTAGATTCTATATAGGTATATTTTTATACCCATTCATGCATGTGGTATAAAAAAGAGCCTCATATTTAGAAAACGTGAGTCACATTGGAAACAAATATGCTATTGTGGTGTCAAGCCAAAGTTAAAGCACAACAGGAGAGGATTGGATCTGGGATCAAATTTTTGTCTTTCAGTACTGATCTAAGATAGTAAAATATTAAATTGATTCAGAGCCATAAACACATTTGAATATGTCTGGCAAGCAGCAAAGCTGGGATAATCAGTCCAAATGCAAATTAACATCACTCTGCCCAGAATTTTTCCTGGTCTCATTTCTTTGTACAAAAACCCAGGACCATTTCAGATCTGTAAACAAAATCTTAAGAGCCCTGGCCTAAACCAGAGCAGGATTTGGGCCTCTAACAGCAAATTTAAAACACATGTGCATGACTGCAGGGTTGTTTGTTTCAAAATGTAGAAGGAACCAAACAAAACCTTAATAAAATATAGAATGAGAGAATGGCCTGGTAAACAAATCCATAAAATAAAACATGACTGGTAGTTCTATTACAGCATGGACTGAATTGAGGCAAAGTCCAATTTAGGTTTGCAGTTTTAAAACACAGAAGGATAACAAGCCAACCCTTGCAGTCTAAAATGACGGACAGACCTAAGAACTGCAGTCATCTTTTTAAGTTTTATCCTTTGCAAACATATTATTATGCTTCAGTGTATCACACAAAGACTTGCAGTGCAATTCCCTGAAAGACATCTGATCTTTTTCAAAACACTATGTAGTTTAGAGGTCTTCTCTGTGCATGTCCTGATCACATTTCAAAAGGCTTGTTAAATAGCTGCTCACAATTATTGGTGTGATTGATGACCAAACAGGGCTTGAAACAATTACTACTTTGCCACACTTTACACACACCCAACTCAAATGCAGCAAGTGTGAATGGCCTTTAAAGTGATAGTACACTGAGAAAAAAAAAATAAAAAATGTAATAATTTACTCACCCTCATGTTGTTCCTAACCCATTTGATTTTCTTTCTTCCCTGGAAAACAAAAGGAGATGTTAGGCTGCATGACAGCCTCAGTTATCAGTCACTTTTTTTCTTTTTTGGGGGGAAAAATATGCATTGAAATGGACACACTGTAAGTCCATAACATATTGCCTTACATCTCCTTTTGTGTTCAGTGGAAGAAAGTCATACGAGTTTGACTTCATGAGGGTGAGTAAATGACAACAGAATTTTTTATTATTATAGAAAGTTGGTTTATTGGGTTGCAGTCAATTTAGTATTTATTTAGCAAATATTTTGTCAATTTAGGCTTTAATTTTTAGTTTTGTGCAAACTTATTTAAGAAAGATTCTAGAAAACATGTACAGCTGCTTCTAGTACTATGCTGGCTGCGGTGTGGCGGTGGAGCAGAGGTGTGTGAGTGAAACATTCCCATGGGCCCCGTTTCCTGAGAGAAGCATTTCAACCAACTTCCCATTCAAAACAACAGAGGCTCACATTCTTAGGTCACATTCTATTCTTTCCAGGCACATATCGTCAATAAAACGTCATGAGGCTGGAAACGTGAAAAACTGTATTAAAAAAAAAGTAATTGCCCTGACTGAGATGAAGTCCTTTATGGACTACACTTGGGCCAGTATCTCCATAAACTATTTCTGAGATTTTATAGGTTAAAGAAAATGCATACACGAGTATGTAAAAGCAACTTCCTTGTAAAATAATCCTTCAATGAATTATATTTTTGAGGAAAAGGTTACTAAAATTCTAGTCACACCACAGACACTTCATGCAAAAATATTCTGAAGGGAAAATTCAGGTGAGATATTAAAGAGGTTCTTATGGTGTCACTACGACTGGAATACATTTTTTTTTTTTTTAAATGCTTCACAAATCAATCTGTATATTTTTGCTGTTTGCTTTCATTGTTCCTCAGCAGGGTACAACGTTTATGTGGAAAAATACTTCTGCCTGCTAAACGTTGTTTTAATGGACACAGACAGACTGGAGAATGTGAAAATGGAGTCTAGAGGAGTTACAGTAACGGTGTATATACAGTAGGTGGCCATACTGGTGTTAAGCCAAGGGCATAAACACACAACCAGAAACAACCTCACAGACCACTGGAACACTGCATTCTTCTGTTAAAGATATTTGGCCATTAGAAATCAGGTTGTTCCTGTCAAAACTCAATATATAGCTGTTTTATCCTGTACTTGTTCTGGTTACACAATATCTAGCAGATTTTTTAAACACTACATCCACTGTAGAGTACATTTTGGGGAAACATTAAAAGTTGAAGAGCCTCATGGGGTCTAACCTTTTAATGGGTGTGTTTGTTTTAACGTGTTTAAAGCTAAATTCATCTCGGTGGCCCATTCCTTTGTTTTGTTGTACGCTGTTTCTATTATCTTGTTACATTATTAATTATTTCATTTTTGTCTGCCACTAGGTCTGTTTTCTTTTTGGTTACTTCCTAGCATCTCCTGGATCTCTCCACAGGAAGTCAAGCCAACCAGAGGCTTATTAAAGCAGACAATAGAAGCACACATGTTTATGTCACCTCTATCCCAGTAACAGTCAAATTCTCCTTGTTGTTCAAACACTGCAGATTTGACTGATGGGAGCTACAGAAAAATGTGGCAAAGTGATTTACATCAGTGGTTCTCAGCCGTATCAATGTGGGTCAGTATGTTCTGATATGGTCATGAACAGGAAGGAAAAAAACAACACTAGATTCAAATAATATAATCCAACTTTACTATATTATTGAGTATAGATAGGCAAATTTAAAGTGAGGAAAAAAACGCTTCCAATTTCTTTTGCTGTTCATCAACGGATGTGCGTCCAATCAAATACTATAATATGGTGGCGCAAATTACTCAGTCATTCGGTAGGTCATGGAGAGGCTGCATGACATGCACTCATTCTCGAAAACCATGACCAAAACTAGTGCAAGGTAAATGAAAACACGACCCAGACAACTGGGTTATGAGTTTAGTATTGTGTTCAGTGCAAATTAATGTCAAATGTAAAATCTGGGTCCTGGAGCAAAATCAGTTAAGTAGCACTGATTTGTATTACTAAAATACAACTGGAAAATAAAAGTCTATTATACAGCAGCTAATATTTCTGACTTTTTACTAAGAGCTCTTCAATAAAAGCATCAATTCCAATAAGTTTTCATTAAAAGTGTATAGTTTTTGTGCAGGGTTGAATGTGTGTGTATGTGAAAGGGGGAGGCTTGGCATCTTGAAACCAATGGAAACATTTCAGGCACAATAAGAGCTGGTGAGGGAGAGAGAGAGGAGGAAAAGAATGCATCAAGTCAGCCTCCAGCTCCTCTTTGAATCACAGCTATCTTTGTCTACTTTTGTGATGAAAATGAAACCCACAAAAAGCCCTCTAAAATGTTTGCTGAAGGGTTACCATGGCAAAGTGACTTGGTCTCATAACTAAAGGTGGAAATATGGATTTAGCTGCCATCTTTGAGAGAAAGTCAACTAAGAATGGAAAAATGACCAAGAATGGGATTTCCCCAACAACCACAGCTGTAAACTAAGTGTAGCCAAAACCTTCTGCAGTCAAATCCCTCCATTTGAAATCGTAAAAGTCAAAAGCGGATACACATTTTCCCACAGAATTTTAAATGCTAAAAAAAACTGATAGCCATTCATAACTGATTGGCCATTATGTACTTGCTATACTCCTTCAAAAACGATTTCAAACAGTAATTGTATAATTATTATGCATGTAGCTTTAACGACATTATCTTATTTGAGAGAATAAATGGAATACTGTACATCTAAAAACATACTTGTAAAACCGCAGGACTAGTACCACTAGTACCAATCACAGCACCTCAAAAAACCTACTTTCCCTTTTATGTTCATAAAATTCTTACTAAAAATATTATGCTGATTTTAAAAAAGTTCAATGGACGTTAGGCATCAACTACCGACTTACGATTCCAAAACCACATTCCCAAGCCCATCTTTCGCCTTGTACACATACTCATGCCCTCAGGACTAGCAAACCAATCACCTGTACAGACTAAAAATGTGTAGTTTATGAGTGCATTCTCTGAATTTTGGTCATTGCACTGTCTCTCTAACCTTGTATTTACAGCGATTACTGTAGCTTGACGCTTCTCACAAACAGTAGGCCTACCATAAAACAGACAGAAAAACAGTAGTCTCCCGCAACAGCTAGAGGTTTTGTGAGGAAAATATGTCCGTAGGCATTCTTCAAAGCACTTTGTAAAAACATAAAAAGCACACAGTGAACCATTCAATTTAGCATATGACACTCCAGCAATCTGATACAAAGAAGCTTGTCAAATCATATCCCCTTTCCTCTTTCTATCATAGTTCTGCCTCATAGTGGTGTGTCTGTCTCTCTCTCTCTCTCTTTTTCTCTCTCTCTCTCTCTCTCTCACACTATCTCTTTTATTTGAGATCAAATCCAAACCTTGACACTTTTTTAGCTCAAGCAAGAACAATATGCTATATTTTAATAAAAAAGTAGCATATCTGTTGTATCTTTACTCAAAGTTTTGTGACTGTTTTATGATTTTATAACAGGCAAATTTCAGTCCATGTGTGTTTATTGCCCCAAGAATGAAATTTGTTGGGTAATTTGTTTAACACTACCAGTAATTTGTTCTCTAAATTAAAAAGATAATGCCACATTCAAATCTGACCTAATACTGAACTACATTTTTAAGAACTAGTGCTGTGTCACAGTATGTACTGTATTTGATGAAGGATGTACATATCTGCCGGCAAAACAGTACGTTCTTTTAGGTTTGCATGCGAGTAGTATGAACAGATTTCGGACATACTTCATCCGGGTACGTGGGCATTGTCTCGTGACCCGAATATATGATGCAAGAACAACAACCGCGAAAACCATCCACTCTGGTTTTATTAAACAAGCACCATTTAAGCACAGGGAACAATTATGCTGGTATATATAGCACTTACAGTGCATCCGAAAAGTATTCACAGTGCTTCACTTGAATACTTATGTACGTGATTTTTTTTCCCCGTTTTTTATTTTTAATAAATTCGCAAAGATTTCAAACAAACTTCTTTCACATTGTCATTATGGGGTATTGTTTGTAGAATTTTGAGGAAAATAATGAATTTAATCCATTTTGGAATAAGGCTGTAGCATAACAAAATGTGGAAAAAGTGAAGCGCTGTGAATACTTTCCGGATGCACTGTACAGTTGAGAAGAGCCATCCGACTCGTGATTGACAGCCATTCCTTTAAATCCAGTGTTTTGACATTGTCTCAGCTCCCGAGGGATTATGGGATCGTAAAGTGTCCAGTCGATCCACACTTCAGAATCTCACCGGAAATAGTAGGCCATCCGGGTACTTCTCGCTTACTGCTTCATGAATACTGTGGATTCGGACATACTACTCCATTGGCACACTGTTTTTGGCATACTATATAGTAGGGAAGTATGGATATTCAGACGCAGCATAGATTTTCATCTGAAGAACACTAGGGTGTTGTGGGCGGTTGTCAGGCTGCTCTTATTCAGTTGCTAAGGTGTTCTGAGTAGTTGTTACATGCAAAGTGAATGCTACTGAAGTGTTCTAGGTATTTGCAAGGTGGTTACTAATCAAGTCTAAATAGTCCACATCCAATTTTATATGATATTCCAGACCATAATTATGTATTGGATCCCTCCTTCGGCTAATGTGATTTTTTTTCGCCCATTTTATCAATTTAAATCCACAGAGAAAAGTAATAACACCTCTCTTCAATAAGCCATTAATTTGAGGTATCATCGATTCATCGTCCATAGCACAACTGTTCAAATCCCTAACAATTATTAGCAGCAGTAACAGTGATGCTTAGCTTAGCAAACACCACAAATTATTTGTTCATTGCTTTTTTGTTTCATCATGTTGATAGGTGTATGGGAACATCCTTCACAAATTACAGGGAAATTTGTTCTCTGTATGTCTGATTGTTCCAGTTTACGGAATTGAATTACAGCGTTAAAACACAAATCTTATAACTCCACATAATCAAACTCCAAGCCAGCTCCACAACACACCAATTCACTGCTTTTGATGTAAAAGTGACCGAAATGTCTACTTTCCACTGTGTCTTCATGGGTGGAGCACACATGTGAGTCAATCTTAAAGCAGAAACTTCTCATATAGGGGTTCCCCATTTTCCTACCGGACAGAAAATAAACATTTCCCTTTTAATTGTTTAGCCGATTCTGACTCACTCTCAACGACTACAGAGCCTCCATGAAATCTCCATGGAGGCCGAGTGGAACATGCTGAAGGAAAAACGTATGGTCAAAAGGAAAATTATGGTAAGAGAGTCATATAATTTTCTCTTAATATAAACACAGACTGCAAATAGATCCAAAAAGACCATGGCAGAGCCACAATTAGCCGGCTATAACACATCAATGGGTTAAAAATCTGAAAATAAAGTCAAAATCTCCAACAGACAAAAATCTTGTTTGGAATGTTTACACACAGCAGCTGTGCAACTGGGAAAGACGACTAAACATGACATAAAAAAATGTATTATAATAATGACTAAACACACATTTTTGATGTTGTTTTTTAAACTGAGGAACAAGAAATTGCCTCCCATAGGCAACATTTTGTTTGAGATGGCTGTGCTATTTTAAAATCTAATCATATCAAATACATCACAGCCGTTTTAGTCTTACAGTGTAAAAAGATTATGGCTGTGCTTATCTAATATGTCGTTGGTTTCATGAACAATAAAAAAAAGATAAATTAGCAAGATAAATCACCATGTCCAAATCTTTTCTGTGTGCAAGCAATACCACTAACCAACTATCTGTTCCAGGTGAACAGATATGAGTGAAGGCAGTGCCATAAAATTGTTCTTCCAAATCTTATTGGTGGATCAAGGGTGTGGCCCTATAATCAGGGCGTATTCCCGATCCATGACTGAAGCACTGAAAACAAAAGACGTATTATTCTCAATCTTTGATTCATTGGCACAGGCCATATGCAAAAAGCATTTACCCTCAGAGTGAAAGAAGTGTTATATAATATATTTTATTCTTCAGTCTAGTCAAACTAATAGCAAGACGTGTGCCAAACCAGACAGCTGGTTTTAATGTCTATTATAATGTAAACAGCCTCGAGTAGGGATTCTTAGGTGATTCTTTAGAAGTGTGGCAGCCCAAAGACAACAAAGATAACGTGGCACATACCGGCTGTTGCCTTTTTTTTTTTTTACCACAATCATTTAAGCACTTTTAGCTCCATCCTGTTTTCAATTTTTATGAACCACATCTATTGCAGGAAAATTGCCCATTAGCATGACCAAGTAAGTGAACTCTGATATATTTGCACACAGCACAGGAATAGTAGATCAGATTTATATCCTTAAGCCAGGTGTAAATTGGATGTGCATACTCAATCAGCAATCCCATCGATCAAGACACATAAAGTGACTAAGTGTAAAGAGGACATAAATACCTACTTCTATTCTACCAGTGCAATATGTATTAATAAAGACAGTTTTGTTTCAGGGTCTTTAACAGGGAGGACAGAGAGAAGCCCTGCCAGCGTGGCAGCTCTGCATTTAGGAGCCATGGATGGTGACTCACTCTCTCCCTTATGCCTGTACACTCCACCAGAACAGCCCCAATTACCATAACTCTCCCTCTCTTACTCCTCCCTTTCTTTATACAAGCCCAGTCCAATCTCATAATGCATCAGAGGATCTCCGGCCTTACAATATAAATAGTTTTCCACTGACATTGCCATGAAATAAACATAAACATAGTCCTTTACAGGGGACATATTATGCAAAATCCACTTTTAAATTTTTTTTTAACTTAATTATGTGTCACCAGTGTGTGTAGACAACCACAAAATATGGTAAAAGACCATCCCCTCGTTTCTTTCCTTTCCCCATCAATAAAACAAGCCGTTCAGGTTTGCAGCCCCTTATGACGCCAAAAGGGGAAAGGTACCACCCACGGCTGGTGAAGAGATCTGCCCAAGTAGCTTAGATCTGCACTCATTAAAGTAAGCAGCGCACAGTCCGCCATATTTATCTCCTCGCTAGAGCCGCTTGTGCTAACTCAGACTGCTTCATCAACAATGATCAACACAAGGCTGGATTTGCTTCAAAGTTAATGATCAAGGATGGATCAATACAAACTCTCCAAGACACAACTTCAGATTTGCAAGTCGTAAGTTTCGCACTTTATACTTTTTAAATGTTTGCAATTTGGCTTTCTGAATTTGCTTGTTTGCATGTTGCGCGAAAAACGCCTGCTGTGAAAACATTGTGCTGTGTGTAACGTAGCAACTAGTCCCTAAATACCTTATTCCATAACAATGAAGCTGTTGCTCTGTTTCGGTTACAATATAAACTGATTGGCGTCCTCCACAGTCCCCCTTGAGTGGTCATGCAATGAAGATTTTCTGTGTAATAAAACCGTTATGAACCATTATTTCAAAAATTATTATGAAACGGTATTTTTGACAACTATAGCTGTTTTTCATATTTCATAACTCGACATTTGTTATGCACAATACAGTAAGATTTGACTTAATGTGTTCTCTGTGTTATTTATAATTTTTGTTTATGTTTAATTGTTTAATTTCTCCTGCATTGTTGTCGCCGGGGTATCCATGGCACCAGCAGGAAGGCACAGCCCACTTCCAGCTCCTTTGCATTGAAAGCTACAGACACTAAAACAGCCCGTTTGGAACAGGGGTATAAAGGCATAAATAAATGATCTGTGAGTTATTTTGAGCTGAAATTTGACAGACACATTCTGGGGAAACCTGAGACTTATATTGTGTAAAAAGGGGCATAATATGTCATCTCCGGCCATCCAAATATAATGTTTGCCTGTATGCAGCTGTCTCTGGTTAAGAATGGGTCAAAATTGCTTAAAAAATAAACATACTAAACTAGGTTTTTTTAAAAATATAAAAATGCAGAAAGTTTTTTGTGCGGGTTAGGTTTAGGGGTAGGGTTAAGGGATAGAATCTATAGTTCATACAGTATAAAAATCATTATGTCTATGGAGATTTCTCATAAGGATAGCCATACCAACATGTGTGTGTGTGTGTGTGTGTGTGTGTGTGTGTGTGTGTGTGTGTACTACTCTGCAGTTTTTTCTCTTTATGAGTGGTTTGGATCTGGCAAAGGGCAAACATCAGCTCTGTCCTGAGCCACATGGCACTGCCACGTGATGATTCCTCTCTCTTTCATAATCACATTGATTCATTGAACAGTTCAGAAAATCAACAACTGGCAAACAACAAACTACCAGTTAGTGACTACCAACTACATATACTGTATATGTATATATATATATATATATATATATATATATATATATATATATATATATATATATAATGTTTTTTTTTCTGTTTCTTTTTTAATGCTACCAGATTTTCAGCACCTTTATATGTAATAAACCTGCCTGGGGCTGTATTGCAGAAACATCCTAGCTATAGAATACTACTGTATGTTGTCTGTTTAAATCCTAATTTTCACTTGTCAGATCTTAACATAAGTCTTAAAGAAATAGTTCACTGAAATATGAACATCTCACACTCTTGTTGTTTCTTTCTTCCGTGGAACACAAAACAAAATGGATTGACAGCCTTAATCACCATTCACTGTCTTTACATGGAAAACAAAATATGCAGTTAAAGTGAATAGTGACTGAGGCTGAAGTTTCTGTAATATGGCCCCTGTTTGTAAACTTTTTTTGATAAGAATTCAAACTGTTAAAAGTATGAAACCATCTTTTATCTAATTAATGAAAGATGCGTAACTTTATATATATATATATATATATATATATATATTTTTATTATTATTATTGTATTTTTAACACGAAATGGGTTGGTTTTATGGTACTATTGAGTTTGGTGTCATATTGGAACTACACTGAGTTGCTTTACACAGAATTCAAAGATAAGGGAAGATCTTTGCTATGCAACTCTGTTCACAGGTTAACTCTGAATACTCAACAAATTACTAGCAAATAAAAAACACAATTGATCTCAAGAAACCTTGGATGGCAGTTACATAAGTGACCAAATGAGTCAGTCAGTCCACAGCCTTTCCAAATTCAACCACATCCAAACGGTATGTGTACATTGTACCTTTGTACCTAAGAATAAAAATACTTTATATGGAGCAGAAAAAGCAAAAAGAAATGGGTGTGTATCTAACCAAATATGTATGCATGTCTGGGCAATTCATTTGCTCATCATTTTAAAAATATTTTTATTAGGGCTGTCAATTTAACCCGTTAATTGTGATTAATTATACAGAAAATAACACGTTAAAAAAACTCTGTAATAAAAGTATGGATTTTCCTACCATAGGAGCAATTCAAGCTGAAGTACATCTGTTTTTACAAGCCACGTCAATAGGTGGCAGAACGCCTCAACAAACCACATAAGCAGCGCAACCACAGAGAACCGCTCACTTAGAAGCACAACAGATGGGCGAAGCACAACAGAATAAAGGAATCTTGAGACGCAATTTTCAAAGTTTCCACTACTTTAATCTTGACACAGCATCCTAAAAATGTGGTGTTTATGACACTAGATACCAGTGAGATGCTCCAAACGCATCCTTCTGATGCAGGCACATGTACATAGAGCGACCATTGAAAATAGCGCAGACGGAACGCAAGAACGCATACTGTGAGAACTGGACACATTGACAAACTCAATGCAAAACACATTGCTGTCAACTGTAGGCTTGTTCAATGACATGAGAATAAAACAAACAATATATTGAGTTCTTAATCCACTTTTTGTATTGTCTAATCAATGCTTTATTTATCTGCCACCATAATGCAATTTATTTCAAACTGAATTTCAATTCCGTATAATACATTTATTATATTTGAAGTAAAAGGTATTATTTATATAAATTATCTTTATTTTGGGCCTTTCTCAGCAAATAATGACATATGCGATTAATTGCAATTAATTCGATTAATCTGCATGTCAAGTAATTAATTCTATTAAACAATTTTAATCGATTGACAGCCCTAATTTTTATAAAACAAAAGTTCTGCCTCTAAATTCCGACTGTACAAGCCATGATCGAAGCTGTTGTAAAATGACTATTAATGAATTACATGTTAAGAGGATGCCACATTGCTTTGGCAACAGCAAACAGCCTACAGTTTAATTAATGAACTACCTGTCTATTACTTGGTGGAAGAGTTGTTCATTCCAATAATTATTGATAATAAATGCAACTGTTTATTGAACATTGGTATCTTTTAGCATTTTGCTGTTGCCGCTGTTTCATAACAGTAATATGTTACTTGAGTCTATGCGTTACAGTAATTTTACCAAGGGCAAGCAAGCTTCACGTTGTGCATAAGAATGTCCCTTACCCATGCTGAAATGAGTGTAAAGTGCATGTTGTGGATTATTGCTTTAATAATTGCTGACCCAGAGCTATCAGGATGAATTTGGAATGACCCTTAATGCCATATACACAATACTATTGTACAGTATTGTATTGTATTGACCCTCTGTCAGAAATGCTCTGTTTTGGTGCTAATTCTCCTTTAAGACTTGACAGTAAACACCCACTGTTATGATTGGCTCGCTGCTCTTGACTGACCTGCTCTCTCTACTTGCCATCTCACTGCTCACTGCTACTGTGCAGGCAACAGAAATGATGAAGTAAATTAGCCGTTGATGATTTGTTGTGGAGGAGGTCAGATGCAAATGTTTACCACAGTGTGACATCACAATGTGGAGGAAGTAAAGAATGAGTCATTTTGACAGCTTAGTTTCAACAAAAGCTCTTTTTCCATTGAGGAGGAAGTTGAGGTCTGAAACAATTATTTTTTTTTATTTATTTTTTTTGCAGTACAATGTCCTCTTATATTTCCAAAGATCTAGAAAAATTGTATTCCTCATGTCATGACCCCTTTACGTAATGAAAGAGAAGACATCCATACAGAACTCTCCTATTTAATATGAGGTGTTTAGGACAGTTGATCTTCGGTGAGGTCATGAGGATATAAAGCTTAGAAAACAGAACTGTCCTAAGGCAGGGATCACACCAAGAGAAGAAAGGGACGGAGAGGGAGAGTCAGAGAGTGAATGGGGCTGCTCCCTTGTAAACACTCCTTCAGTGAGAAAGGAGAGAAGGCTGTCTATTCAGATGCAGTTGGTGTGGTGAACGTAATGCTATTAAATCTTCTTTAAGCCTTTTCAACAATCAGGTGCTTGTTAAAGTTGATATGAGAGTGTGAGAAAGTTCAAAGAATGGAAGGGACAAAGTCTTGTTTTATTCCTTTCAGGCAGGACAGTCTAGAACTAATCATTAACTACTATAAAGAGAGCAGTTCACTGTAAATTAAATAAATTGTCATTTAAATTTAAATGTATTGCTAAAATAATAATTGTGGTGAGCAGGACGGGGGCCGAGTGGTGTCTGGGAAGAGCGAGGCTGGGAAGATAAGTGGTGAATGACTTCCACAAGTGTGCCACACCGGTCTCGCGTTCCAGTGAGGGGCGGGAGCATTTAAGAAGAGGAGACAGCAGCAGGTGAGAGAGAGTACGAAGGTCTGTGTGTGTGTGTGTGTGTGTGTGGTGTGTGTGTGTGTGTGTGTGTGTGAGTGTGTGTGTGTGTCTCTTTATGTTCATACATAGCTGGCAGAAAAGCAGTGTGTGTTTTTGTAATGTTACACACTGAAAAGTGTTTATTAAATGTCTACATGTTTGTCCAGCTTCCTCCTTTGCCATCTTTGAATTGTTACAATAATAAAAAAAAAGTTAATTGGTTAACAAATTTAACATATAGGGTAAAAAATTATAATATATTTAACAAGAAAAAAAAAGTTTTTTAGATGTTAAATAGTATGATTTTAGTGTATAATTAAGTAGCAATATATATATATTATGTTTAACTACAGAATACATGTACTTTTACGGTAAACTATTCTAAAAATTATGGTGAAAAGCAATAATCGGGCGTTCCCAGAAGTTCCTGCGTAACCCATCCAATTTCATTATATTTTTTGGAAATAGTTATGTTTCTTCTTATTTTTGATATCAATTAAAGAGATAATTCTCTCATCATTTACTCACCCTCATGCCACCCCAGATTCTTACTTCTGCTGAACACAAACAAAGATTTTTAGAAGAATATCTCCGCACTGTGTCCTCACAACACAAGTAAATTGGTATCACCAAAAAACACAAGAAGAATGTAAAACTGAAAGTGAAAATGAAGATTGACGCTGCTTCCGAATATCCATACTTCCCTACTATATAGTATGCCAAAAACAGTGTGCCAATGGAGTAGTATGTCCGAATCCACAGTATTCATGAAGCAGTAAGTGAGAAATACCTGGATGATCAACTATATCGGTGAGATTCTGAGATGCGGATTGACTGGACACTTTACGATCCCATAATCCCTTGGGAGCTGAGACAATGTCACGTTCAAAACACTGGATTTAAAGGAACGGCTGTCAATCATGGGTTCGATGGCTTTTCTCAAATGTAAGTGCTACATATTAATATTTATATTAAACAAAACCAGAGCAGACCGGTTGTTGTTCTTACGTCATATTTGGGTCATGAGACAATGCCCACGTCCCCAGATGAAGTATGTCCAAAATCTATTCATACTACTCACATGCATACCTAAAAGAACGTACTGTTTTACCGGCCGAAAAGTGCGCCTTTCATGAAATACAGTACATACTGAGATAATACGAGGTTTTGGACGCAGCATGACAGTAAAAAGGGCTTGATCAGTTTCTCACCCATACCTTTCATATCGCTCCTGAAGACATGGATTTAACCGCTGGAGTCGTATGGATTTCTTATATGCTGCCTTTATATTATTTTAGGAGCTTCAAAATGTTGGTACCCATTCACATGTATTGTGAAGACCTACAGAGCTGAGATATTTTAAAAATCTTCGTTTTTGTGAAGCAGAAGAAAGTCATACACATCTAAGATGGCATGAAGGTGAGTAAATGATGAGCAAATTTTCATATTTGGGTGAACTTTTCCTTTAAGTTTGGGGTGTTTTATGTTATATTGTATGTTTAGCTAGTTTTTATTGCATTATTTTAGTGTCACGTGTTACCCTGATGGTGTTTTATGATTGTGTGAGTGACACTGTGCACTGTCTCTGCATGTGTATCGGTCATTGTTCCTGGAAGGGACACTTTTGATGAACTTTAAGTCATGATGTGGCCTTTTGTTGTTGTTCCTATTTTGCTCCATTTTAAAGTTAAAAGCAGACTTTTATTGTCCCACAATGTTAGTATATTAGGTTTATATACAGAAATTTTAGAATACAAATGGTAATGAACTGTAAAATATACAGGTATCAATCCAGTAATGCCTGAAACATGGTCACCGTATTTTTTACAGTTAATTTCTAGCAACCACAACTACCTGTATTTTTACCGTAATTTAACAGATTGTTTTTTTTTTTTTTTACAGTGTAAGAAATAGATTTTCTCATTGTCAACTGGCACCTTAAGAATAACACAAATTAGGTGTAACATTCATTGGTAGACATTTTAACAATGCCACAACAACAGAGGCATTATCTATGTTGAATGTGGCATGTGTGACTTGCAGGAAACATGTTAGCAGCATATGATAAGTGTTCATTGCCATGTGTTTACACTGATAATGTAAAGCCAGAGGATGACAGAAAAATACTTTCACTTTAGAATCACTTTAGATTTCCATGCAAACGCCTTACAAAAATGAGTGGGTGTAGATTAAATCGAGAGAAAAATCTGCCAATGGAACAAGACAAGATACAGCTATATTCAAGATGCATTATCATTAGCCTCTTTCACACATAAAGCCATTTTCAGAAAATGTAATGCATTTTTCAAGTTAGCGGTCATGTGTGAAAATGACCTTTTTGAAAATACTGGTAAATTTTGCTCTGGAAATTTTCCCTCAATGAGAAGTTGTATCATTACCTATACATTTCCATAATGATGGTATGTGTGAACTGCACATGTGGTACTTTTCCAGTAAAGGCAACCAAACAATTTTCCTGCAATTTACCTGGTTACATGTGCGAAAAGGGGCTATAGTCTGGTAACAAGTCTTAAAGCTAGAGTGGGAGGCAGGAAATGAATCACGAGTCCAGGACAACATTTTTCTAAGCCTGAAAAATAGCAACTGTCTTCTGTTTGATCTGTTTGCCCAATAAGCAATGTACATTGATAAGAATGCAGTCCACAAAACCAATGAAAGTTGGCCCACTCCAATGATTAATGAATTCTTTAATGCTTTACAATGTAGTCCAAATATTCTCAACAAAGGGTCTGATTTCCTAAAGCTCTTAGTATGTACAGTACAGTAATTGTGCTTAATATCTGAGGTAGCATTGTTATACATAAATGGAGGGGCATCCCTCACTAGAGTACCCTTAAAGCTCTAACACTTTGGAAGCAAGAGAGATAAGGACATAAAGGGTCACCATGCACTGCTCTTACCTCAGAGATACGGAATGTGGATAGCATGTTGGCAAGACAACTGGTTAATTATTAAAATAACTGACAGCCTCTTATATATATCAATGCATATTTTCAAAAGTCAATAACAGACTTCCTCAAGAAGTTAGAATGTGCATTTGAACTAGATTAATCATGTTCCAAATATTTCACAAATATGTACTCATGACTACCCAAATACAGCCCAGATAAATTACTGCATATGGACTAGGACTCCACCTGGAAGCATGTGTACAGTTTAAAGATGTGTAACTAAATACAGGAAAAGTGTATTTTTAAAATTAACGATTAATATCAATAAAATAAAATTTTACAATTTAAAAGTGATATTTGTTTTTATATTTGAATATAATTAAATATGATCAAAATTATTATTTTTCTTCCATGTAAAACAAACAAGAAACATTTGGGAAAATGGCAGGATGCTCTTTATATATATATATATATATATATATATATTACACAGTATATCTATCCTTTATATTCCATGGAAGAAAAAACTCCAATAATTTTCATGTCATTTTTTGGATCTCCTTAAAAGGTCTTTGGTAAGACAGACAAATCAAATTACTCAGAAAATAAATTAATCAAGTCTTGTTCAAGGCGGATCTGTTTTATAACTGGAACTGGTTTAAATAATCTGCTTGTCCTCTGACTTCTCTGTTGGAACTACATTGTAACCATGTATCATTAAACTGCATTGCCCTTATGAACAAACAGGGGCTTTGCAGCATTTTAAATGAAAGGTAAGTGATGACATGCTGCTCTTTCAGCAAGGAGAGAGAGAGAGAGAGAGAGAGAGAGAGAGAGAGAGAGAGAGAGAGAGAGAGAGAGAGAGAGAATAGAGTCTTCTGTCTGTTTATGACAGCCAAATGTTGCTTGTTGGAGCCCCCAGCAGAAGCCACTAACACATGCACACATACAACATACATACACACACAGCCAAAGCTGGGATATATCTCTGCTACATGACACAGACTGAAACCCAATTCAATAATTCAGCAGTCTGACCATTTACAATTGAAGTCAGAAGTTTACATACACTTAGGTTGAAGTCATTAAAACTCATTTTTTAACCTCTCCACAGATTTCATATTAGCAAACTAAAGTTTTGGCAAGTTGTTTAGGACATCTACTTTGTACATGACATGAGTAATTTTTCCAACAATTGTTTACAGACAGATTGTTTCACTTTTAATTGACTACATCACAATTCCAGTGGGTCAGAAATGTACATACACTAAGGAAACTGTGCCTTTAAGCAGCTTGGAAAATTCCAGAAAATTATGTCAAGCCTTTAGGCAGTTAGCCAATTAGCTTCTGATAGGCTAATTGGCTAATTGGAGTCAATTGGAGGTGTACTTGTGGATGTATTTTAAGACCTACCTTCAAACTCAGTGTCTCTTTGCTTGACATCATGGGAAAATCAAATGAAACCAGCCAAGACCTCAGAAAAAATATTGTGGAACTCCACAAGTCTGGTTCATCCTTGGGAGCAATTTCCAAATGCATAAAGGTACCACGTTAATCTGTACAAACAATAGTACGCAAGTATAAACACCATGGGACCACGCAGCCATCATACCACTCAGGGAGGAGACACATTGTGTCCTAGAGATGAACGTAGTTTGGTGCGAAAAGTGCAAATCAATCCCAGAACAACAGCAAAGGACCTTGTGAAGATGCTGGAGAAAACAGGTAGACAAGTATCTATATCCACAGTAAAACTAGACCTATATCGACATAACTTGAAAGGCTGCTCAGCAAAGAAGCCACTGCTCCAAAACCGTCATAAGAAAGTCAGACTACAGTTTGCAATTGCACATGGGGACAAAAATGTAACTGTTTGGCCATAATGACCATCATTATGTTTGGAGGAAAAAAGGTGAGGCTTGCAAGCCTAAGAACACCATCCCAACCGTGAAGCATGGGGGTGGCAGCATCATGTTGTGGGGTGCTTTGCTGCAGGAGGGACTGGTGCACTTCACAAAATAGATGGCATCATGAGGAAGGAAAATGATGTGGATATACTGAAGCAACATTTCAAGACATCAGCCAGGAAGTTAAAGCTCGGTCGCAAATGGGTCTTCCAAATGGACAATGACACCAAGCATACCTCCAAAGTTGTGGCAAAATGGCTTAAGGACAACAAAGTCAAGGTATTGGGTGGCCATCACAAAGCCTTGACCTCAATCCGATAGAAAATTTGTGGGCAGAACTGAAAAAGCATGTGCGAGCAAGGAGGTCTACAAACCTGACTCAATTACACCAGTTCTGTCTGGAGGAATGGGCCAAAATTCCAGCAACTTATTGTGAGAAGCTTGTGGAAGGCTACCCAAAATGTTTGACTCAAGTTGAACAATTTAAAGGCAATGCTACCAAATACTAACAAAGTGTATGTAAACTTCTGAACCACTGGGAATGTGATGAAAGTAATAAAAGCTGGAATAAATCACTCTCTCTACTATTATTCTGACATTTCACATTCTTAAAATAAAGTAGTGATCCTAACTGACCTAAGACAGGGAATCTTTTCTACGATTAAATGTCAGGAATTGTGAAAAACTGAGTTTAAATGTATTTGGCTAAGGTGTATGTAAACTTCTGACTTCAACTGTAAATTTCTAAACGATAACTGTAGTCAAAGTTTGTGAATAATTACTTTAAAACAAGTTCCTTTAACACTTGGAGGAGCTTTAAAACGTTTCAGTTCTTCTGAGAAGTAAACCAAAGGGCACATTTTAAAATTTTAAGAATTGAAAAAATTTGGTGAATAAGGCCAAGCTTGGCAATCATTAGGCATTCTCAGCTGCTTATCCTGGTATTTGCCAATAACAAAATGCACTTCAATGGTTCTTTGCAGCACCATACAGCGGGTTCTGCAAATAACTCTCTTCTTATCAAGAACCGGGTTTTGCTGTATAGGGTTATAGAGTTTCTTTGGATATATTCTTTGAATACATTCAAATCACTGTCTTGGTGTCAGATTTTTTTTTTTTTTTTTTAAAGCACAAGTGTACTAAAGTACAAGTGTACCAAAGAACTAGAGAATAAAAAGTTCTTAGTTCTAGAGAATAAAGTTAATAAAAAGTTCTAGGTTCTCTTTAAGCATTGTGCTGAAAAAAAACGTTTTGGGTTCTAACTGGATCATTTATGTTTGAGTGTGTATTCTGAATGGCTTCAGTAAGAAAGCATCTGCTAACAATGTAAACCTGAAGTTAATGTATTAAACTTATAGGACTAAAATATGCCTAATGAGGAGATAAGCCTTTCTTCCTGAAGTGAGGGGTTAACGTGAGCATAAGCACTGCTTCCCTCAGAGTTACTTAAAGCTCATGAGTCACCTCTCAGTCCAGACAGAACCCTATCATACACCCTGGCAGGGCTGCATGGTTGCTGTGGAAACCAAACACTTCCAAACAGCTCTTCTCCAATGAGTCTACACATCAGTCTGCATTCCAAACTCACCAAGTGATGAATATCTACAGGAAGATATTTGAGAACTACTGCTGGGACACAAATAAAGACCATCCACTTTTGCCCAGTTCCGCAAATTAGTAGTGCTTTACAAGGCAAGCATCAATATTATCATTGCTAACATACAGGGTTAGTGTGCTACAGAATGATACCTCAAATCGTGCAGCTTGCACGTGTCATTACCTTTCTAAGCAATCAATTTACGATTTCTGCCTGGTGAAATACAAATAATTCATAACTGATGTAAGTGTAAGTACATTTCATTTTTCAGTTTTAAAAATACACGATTTCATCACGTGCAAATGCCCGGATGTGTAATGCGGAAGTAAGCGTGGGTTCTGCGCGCGAGCTGTCAAGGACATGCTTATTAATATTATGCCCTTACCCAAACCACTTATCTTAACCTAACAGATCAGTAGAGTGTGTAAACATGACTGGAAGCTGTTGTGTGTGACAGAAGCAAGTAATTATCGCGTATTAGATGAAAACGATGTCCAGCGTCATCATTGGCTGTAGCGAAGGCCGAACGAATTCATACGAGTGCAGTCATATGATATCATACGAATTAGCCAAATTTAGAAAAGTTGTATGAATCCATACGATTTCTCTGTGAGAGTGCGTTGATTCAGAATCAGTGTCTAGGGCATGTTATATTGCTTCCTTTTTTAATCTATTCTAGGAATGGGTCAGGCCAAGAGTTGACCGAAGAGTCAGTTAGTGAGGTCAACTAGTGAGTTTTTTTCCTTTTTTTTTTCTTCTTTTTTTGTTTTTTGTTTTCATACTTTTAGTGGCAGCACTTTAAAGAGAATGAATTGAGACACAGCTTATGCAGCCTCTTTTGTTACAAATCCACTATCTTAATAATTACTTCAAAACATTTACAGATGGACTAAATGTATTTTTATATTGATGGTCTATGTCCACGTTCAGACAGATGTCTTTGCCGTCTCACTGTTTTTTCAGCGCCTGAACATTGAGTTTAAGACAATAAAAATAAATCAGCTTTTTTAAAACTTGTCTTGTGCTCTTTTCTTTTCAGCATCTGAATGCCTCCAAAGAAATGCATTTGATCTGGCTGACCCTAAACCAGCATTATTATACAGAGCTTGGCAACTAGTCATTCAGACAATCCACGAACCAGATGATTTTGAAAATATGTAGTTTTGCACATTTATAATCTATTCCTCTTATTTCAGTACGATATTATAATCTGTTGGACTAATGGCTTATAGCTATAAATGCCATTAAAATACTGCAGGAAATGCAGGGTATGTATCAAACAGACTAAAATACTGAGCTGTCAGCCCTAGTGACAGGAGGAATAAGCACACACACAGGGGAGCAAAGTGCCATCATAGATCATCTAAATTTAGATTAGGACTAGGCTGAGAGCCCAGGGGTCGGCACCACTCTGCTCCATAGGGTTATACTTATCTCCTGAATGTGTATAAAAAGAAATGTCAGAGTGGAAGAGAGGGCAGGCCCTAATATATCTGCCAGTACCTACAGTTATTCTTTGCCATGGTTCAATGCATCAGCAAAATTAACCTGGGATCTGCACTGTTCAGAAAGTGAAACTGGTGGAATTATTGTTGATTTTTAGGTGGAATGAGTCATGTTCATTGCTGCTACTGTGAGAGACTCCTACAGTGAAAACTCCAAATTCGGATTTACTCACTGGAGTAGCACTGATTTGCAAGAATTTTCCACGTTTCCTGAATTTTGGTTAAATCTAAAAAAAAAAAATCACATAAGGGGAATCTTTATCTCATGGTGTTTGCTGTGTGAATGCTTGGACCAAGATCTGCACACATACCTTGCCTTCAGCTCCTTGTAGTCCTCTCGTACCTTGCTGAGCTCCAGCTGCAGTCTGGCTCGTTCTTTGGCCACGGAGTCTAGAGTCTTCCTGGCATCTGCCAGCTCGGCCTCGTATGCCGCTTTCATGCCGCTCAGCTCTCGGCTGATCTCTGTCTCCGACTCAGTGATGCGTAGACGCAAACCTGCATTCTCCACCTCTAGAGAGCGCACCTTATCGATGTAGACGGCCAAACGGTCATTCAGATTGCTCAGATCCTCTTTCTCCTGCAATCGAGTGATGCGGTTGGGGGACAGGACATTGGTTGCCCCTCCACGGCTGGTTCGTTTTTGACCTGGAGTCTCCATAGCTGACCTGTACTACTGCCCTGAAACTGTACAGGGAGGAATAGATTAGAATTGAACAGGACAGAGCAGGGCAAAACAGAATACGACATGACAGAGAAGAGAGGAGAAAATAGAATAGAATAAGATATATAGAATAGAACAGAAAAGAATAGAATACTTGAAAGAGAAGAGAGGAGAAAATAGAATACAATAGAACAGAATAGAATAGACAGGATAGAATGGGACAGAGAGAAGAGAGTAGAATAGGACAGGGCAGGGCAGGACAATGAATAGAACAGAATAGAATAGAATAGAAAAGAATAGAATAGAATAAGACATGACAGAGAAGAGAGGAGAAAATAGAATAGAATAGAATAAGACAGAATAGAATAGAACAGAATAGAATGGATAGAATGGGACAGAGAGAAGAGAGTAGAATAGGACAGGGCAGGGCAGGACAATGAATAGAACAGAATAGAATAGAAAAGAATAGAATAGAATAAGACATGACAGAGAAGAGAGGAGAAAATAGAATAGAATAGAATAAGACATATAATAGAATAGAACAGAATAGAATGGATAGAATGGGACAGAGAGAAGTGAGTAGAGTAGAACATGACAGAATAGAATAGTATACAATAGAAGAGACATATTTCAGGGGTGATATGTTCAGGCATCTTGTACAGTCACACAGTTTCAAACTGGTTAATAAACTCATTTATGATGATAAAAAAATACATGAAAATGTTCAACTCCAACCCTCTCAGATGTTCCCTCCCTCTGTTCATCAGTCTATCCACTATCCCTCTCACACACTTTTTGCCAAGACCAACCTCTGATCTTTTCCAAGTACATGCAGAACACAATTATCAGAATAAACATTCACTTCACATCTCTTAGACAAATTCGAACCCCTCCTAAATTGATTAATCTGGCTTCTGTTTCTGTATTCACTGCAATATATCCTGAATAAACTATCCAGATACACTCTATGATACATGCTACCATGACTGACACAGACATGCATGATTTAGACAAATTCATAGAAGCTCTCATGGCATAGACACAACAGTATTTTCTTTAGACTGTGAAGGTAATTCCCCACAAAAAAATATGCTGAGACAGCCCACGTGACACTCCCCCTCAGAACAATTACAGAGCAGTAACCTGTCTCTCTCTGCAATTCTAAAAAAGCTATGAAAGACACAACTTGAAAGAGATTTGGGCACAGAGCATTCATAATCTGCACCATCTACAACTGCTAGTCAAGACACACTAATATCCCCCTGTAACTGACCTGATTAAGTGAGTTTGAGTAGGTTCCTGGAGCTGCTGTGTCCCGTGGAAACTCTGCAGTATGGGTGTATGGTCTGACTCGCATTTACAGCCTGTGGCACAAACTCCCTCTTTCTTTCAACCCTCTTTTCACAGAATGAGGGAGAGAGAGGGAAGAGCAAGGGAGGGTGGAGCTCTCTGGTCTGACTCAGTAAGCCCACACAAGGAAATAGAACACTTACTGCAGCTCCATTGACTCCTGATTCTTCTCTACTTATTGTTTCTGTTTTTATTATTTAATCTCTAACTTACATACTTCCCACACAAGATCAATAATCTATCTGTCAATATGTCAGTCTGTCTATCTATCTATCTATCTATCTATCTATCTATCTGTCTGTCTGTCTGTCTGCCTGTCTATCCACCTATCTATCTGTCTATCTATTTTGAGAAGCAGTCACATAAATCCATAAGGGGAAAAAATCAATAAATAATAATAACAATAATAAATATTTCCACATAATTAGAGCTGGTCCGAAGAGCTCTCTCAAGCTTCAAATGCCTCAGTAAGAGAAAAACATACCTCATCCTTCTTTCACAGAAATCCAGGATACATCCATCCCTGTTGCATGAAGCTTTCATTGTGAAGGTCAAAGCAACCTCTTTAAAGGGCACACAGCATGTCTTGTATTAAAACTCAGTTTGGTATTTATTTAGAAGGGGTGGCACCGTGGCATACTAAAAACAAACTGTCCAATCAGGTGTCTTCTTAGAAAAAACAGAGTAGATGACAAAAATCCTTTCTGGGAAGGAAGGTTGCCCTCCAATTCATTTAAACGCTGCTAACTAGTCATCTCCACTCCACTCCCTAGTGCACAATAGCTTAGTGCTTGCTTTTTGCTGAGTGAGCTAGTGCACCCTTTACAGTGAGTTAGAGACCCTTCATAGGCTCCATCTATTTGCAGAGTTCCCACTCATTTTTACCAATGAATTTCCATGACATCCCCCTGGCCTTTTCAGTCATTCATGATGACTATTTAAATAACCATTTTATAGAGAGATTTCTGGGTTAATTTTCCATTTGTACTGTATGTCAGGTACCACTCCTGGAAATTAATAGATTTAAATGTTTATACTTACAAGTGTACGAATGTTTTCAATAAAACAAATAAAGCAACAACTAGCTGGTGATTATCCAGCAATATCCATCTCTAGCCAATGGAATATTTTAGTGCAGAACACAATCAGATGATTACTATTAAAGGGATAGTTCACCCAAAAATAAAAATTCTGTATTCATTTACTCACCCTCAAGATGTTCCAAACCTGTAGGATTTTCTTTCTTTTGTGAAAAACAAAAGGAGGTGATAAGCAGAATTTTTCATTTTGAGGAGTACTAACCCTAAGACTTTTTTTTTATTTATTTTTTTTTATTATTATTATAATGACTTTTCCAAGCATGGAAATCACAATTTTAAAATTCCCTCATATTGGTTTTCAATGACAGCGGGAACAATATACAGTGAGGTACTGTATATGCATACTACAAAATGCATGAAGGCGTGGCACCAGAGGGCATTGGACTAGGGGTTTGAAGAAGTAGACATGGCACACACAACAACTATGTAGTGAAGTTAATCATTTAGGGCCATGTTTGTTTTAATCACCAAGTGCAAGCAAAAAAAAAAAAAAAAAAACATTCTGGAAACAGCACTGTGAGGCAGGCTGGCATGAGAGACAGCTATAAGGAAAAGCACACAGCACACAGCCTCGGGCGGATCAGTGGAGAAGTCCCGTTAGATGCCAGTAACCGTGCAGTCTCGCATGCCTCACAGCCAGAACACAGACAGCCCTCCAATAGTGCAGGATGAGTCCCTCTCTTCTTTTTCGCCAATTTCTTCTAAATTTTTCTTTGTCTTTGTAAACTCCTCTCCTAGTCTCTCTTTATCTGCCATCCTCAGCCTATTATTATTACACACACTCGCATCATAAAAAGGAACCAAAAACACTGATTAATACCTGCAACCTTTAATACAGAATACTACAAAAAAAAAAAAAAAAACATATTCTACTGCCTAACAAATGACTAATTTAATTTTAAATAAGATATTTCTCTTGACCCCCGACAGCATATATTTGAGTAAAATTAAATGTTATTAAAACTGTTGAGTCATGCACTAAGGATTCAGATCCAAATCTCTCTCTTCATAAACACCCCACAAACTACCGTTGCTATGGACCAGAGTAATCACCGCAGAAGATGAAAGATTAGAGCAAAGACTCAGTCAGGGAAATGGTGACTCACAGTTATCGTATTCCCAGATCGGGAAATGTTTGCAGGCGTTTAAGACTCCACCATTCCCTCCTGACTCACTCGCCTGGCAATGTGCAGACGGATTGTGAGAGGCCTTCTAGTGGCCATTCCATAGAAACACACTGAGTTCATCGTATTACAATACCATCCATAGTTTCTGCCAAAATACATTCGCTGACCGCTATTTTCTCTTGCAGAAATTTACCAGTTGTAACCATCTTTAGTTACTACAATTAGCCTGTTGTTACTGTAGTAAAACCATGGTAAATTAGAATGCTACCTTTTATTAATAGTATATTAGTATTTTTCGCTTTCAGAATCTGTCATATTATTTATTTATTAGTGGTGGATAATACCAAGTTTTGTTGTTGTTGTTGTTGTTTTTTGTTGTTGTTGTTTTTTAACAATAGCAATAGTAACTGTGGTCGTTGTTGTCAAAACTATAGTAACTATGGTATTTTTAGTTGAAAGTATGGTTTGCTGTGGTAAGATTTTGTAAGGTAGGCCTAGTTTATAGACACATGTGTAAGGGGAGCCAGCTGATAGATAGCTGTGCAATGTGTATAAACCTCACTCTCCTGACCTCAAGATGTGCACTAGGGACTGATGCTAGAGGCTGTAGTCACTCCTTATTAGCGCACCCGCCTCCCATGCCAGAGACACCAGTTCAAGTCCCATATGGAGCGGGTAGAACAGGAGTGTCACAATGGTGCCGTGACCCGGATGGGAGTGAGGTTTAGGGGGTGAGTGTAATGGGAGCTGTGCAATGATAGATAGCTGTGCAATGTGTATAAACCTCACTCTCCTGACCTCAAGAGGTGCACTAGCATCTGATGCTAGAGGCTTTAGACTCCTTATTAGCGCACCCACCTCTCATGCTGGAAACACCGGTTCAAGTCCTGTAAGGAGCAGGTAGAACAGGAGTGTCACACATGGATAATGCAAGCCCGATGTAATAAAATATAGGCTAATATAAGCACAGTGCATAGACTTAACTTTATAGTTATTTGTTTACTGATTTAGGTTTGATGCATGAGGTAAATCACCTCACACATGGAACTAACAACATGGAATATTGTAAATCCTACTAACCCTTAAAAACATACCTTGGGTCTTTAGTGACCGGGAACCTCATTTTTGGAATTGTGCCCACACTTCTTTAGTATCCCACTTGCTCTTCTACATTATGTAACACACACACACAAAAATTACAAAAAGATTTTTTTATTTGTATTTTTTTAGAGTGGCTACAGTACCAAAAGTGTTTAGGGTCGTTATAAACCCTGGGTATGTAATAGTCTTCTTTGTGACTTCCATAAATTATACTTTTATGATTATTTCGTATCTATAAATGTCTACTGTCACAGGATACTGTATATATTTCTTTGTTTATTACAAGAAAAATTCTACTACATTCATACAAATAAATACTATATCACGTTGATTTTCTGTGCAACAGTGGTGAACTATCAGTATCCCATGTGCGTGTACACATTCACATTATACATGATATGTACTCATGTTACTCAAGTGGCGGTGTTTATTCAGTGACTGAATCAAATAGCATTTGACATAGCTATTTGATGAAGAAACAACATGGAAGAAAACTATAGCTAGTATGTGTAGCTCAATATGTATTTGATTGCCAGTTCTGTCTCATGAAATTTCAGTGTGAAAGTAATGAATGATTTGCCCTGATTTTATGCATTATCTGTTTGATATATGAAAATAAAACATACAAATATATCAAAATATATTGTATTCTATTATTTTCTAATTGAATTGAAAACATTTTGAAAATTTTACACTATCTGGGCATTTTGAAGATCCATTTGTGACAGATATACGTGCTGGGTCTCTAAAGACCAGTGTGAGGATTCCCATGCATTTAAGTTTTCATGGTATTACCAGTTCATTAGAAATATTAGTGCATGTACGCTGCATGGAAATTATTGTCTACAGACTTTCTCAGTGTTTTTTTTTTTTTTTTTTTAATTATTATTATTATTATTGTTTGTGAAGCATTTTAAATTGTTTGTGATGTTTGAAAATAAAATAAAGTTTTGTTTCTCTTATTGTTAGACTGTTCATATTGCAATACTCTCAGTACTCTGCTGACATCTGCTGACAAAGCCTCACTCACTCAATAGTTACACTAGCTTCTCAGGTTTGTCCCCCTTTCACAAGTACCAAGTTTCCCCAGCTGGTGGCAGCATTAAAACAGATGCTATGTTTGGAATGGCATACTACCATGTCACTCTTTCTGCAGTATAAAATAATTAGCCACCAAATAAATGTATAGATAAGATATAACAGAAATAGTGAGAGTAGTATGGTAGAATGCTATTCCGAATTTAGGCAGGGATTCTTATCCAACTTAGGACAAGCACATATTTAATTATGTCAAAACCCTTCTTACCCTCAGACGTATGACGGCGTATGCTCAAACAGAATTTTTGGTCACAAAAAGAATGATTTGAGGAAAAAAGTACTTATTTTGCAACAGAATAGTGTAACAATATAACTGGAGACATTAGATATGCCACCTGTACATGCTGGTGAACATTTATCAAGTGTAAATTGTGACATACAGTATCATTATAACATGATTTTCAGTCATTAGAGATGTCACTCATAGGTGTCACATATCACCTCACATGCTCATTTATTTGTCATTGCTCTTCAAATAAAAAGCCTTATTAAATAAGCCCTCATTTACATTTCAGGGGTTCCATCACATTTTACAATGGCTCTAATTATGATTATGTGGTAGGATAAAGTTTGCAGAGTTCACCCAAAAACTTGAGTGTTTTTGTATCACTGTAGAATACATTTATACACACGACAGATGCACGACAAACAAGATTTTCCAAAAACTGCAGTAGATGTCAAAAGAACTTTTCTCTGACATTTTAATAATGAGTGTTCAAAATGAAAAGTTTAATTCATGCCTGGGGAATCACCACTGTGTGTTTAACCTCGAATATTTTAGACTGATGAAAAAAACAGAATGAGAGCAGCATAGCTAATACTCATTTATTGCTCTTAAAAAAAAGACAGAGGTCAAACAATCAACCAGTCACCCAACATTGATGAGGGCAGGCCCTCTCCTTACAAATGCAACGTGTGTAACAGGGTTTGATAAATAGACAGTGTTAGGGAGGAAAGGCCTTGTGTAGAGCTTTATTTGTTGTGAAATGGAACATGAACAAAAATGGTTCACAAAGCCTTGAGCACTCAAGGATACACAAATAGACAGGCATGTTCACAGTCTTTCATAGCCCTCAGTCTATTAACATCCAGAAGAGAGCATTTCCGGTACCTTGGATGGATGTCTCTGGCACATTCTGTGTGAAACAGAGGAAAATTTCTTGTTCTGAATATTCAGAGCCTGTTTGATGAGAGAAACACGGTAAGTGACTGTGAAGAATGTAGAATAAATTGAAGAGTTAATTTGTTCGGCGTATACGCAGTGTCTTTTAAACCATATCCTTAAACTGGGTCTTAAACTGTCCAAAAGTGGGCATGGGTACTTGATACAGATCAATAGAGATTCCACTGGCAAAAATTTGGAATTTCTTGTCAACTCTTTTCTTTTCTGGTGTAGCCTTTAAAGTTCTAATTATGGTTGCCTTTGTTCTGTACTTACTTGTGTGACTGAAAATATTACTGCAGAGCAGATTCAGCAGATTAAAATAAAACACACACACACACACACACACACACATAATAACGATTTTCACAAGGATTAAACAAAACTAAGGAACTCTTGTGTTTGACACCCTGTTTGATGTTTCTAATTGGTTCTCAGCATGAAATGTTGAATTCTGCCCTGTTCTGGTAGGTGTAAGGTTTAGCAAACAAAATGGCACATTTTTATCTTAATGAGAATGTTGGAAACAGCTAACACTGTGCTTTTTTTCCCTGTAGGAATGCACAAACAGAATAAAATGACAGAAAAATGAAAATATTAAAATAAAATACAAAAAAATCATTAAAACAAATAATAACAGTTCTGTAAGAAGAAATTTAATCAGTTGAGTTGTTAATAAAGGGATAAATCACACAAAAATGTTATCATTATTTCCTCGAACTCGTGTTGTTCCAAACTTGTACTAATTCTGTGAAAACTTGCACAAAAGGAGAATGTTAACTTCAGTTACTCACCAATCACTCTCATTGTTTTGAAAAAAGTGAATCAAAGTGAATGGTGACAGAGATATTCTGAAACATTTCACCTATCATAAAAAACTAATACATGTTTAGAACAGCTTGAGGGTGATTAAATTACAGAATTTTCACTTTTGGGTGAACTAACCCTTTAAGAAATCCGATTTTGAAAATGTTTGAAAAAAACATTTTGAAATGAGGAATATTTACAGTTGTCTTATTCACCTCAGAGCGAGCATTGAGGTACGGTACTTTGAATCAGCCACATCTTGTCTGATTATTTGCATATAGGCACTGTGTAACAGGTAGAGATGGGCAAGGAGGAGGCGGGAACCGGCTGAGCAGTCAACGAAACTTTCAATGACATAACTGAACTTAAACATAACAAAACACACAGACAGCGCGGCCGTGTGCGTCTCTCTCTCTCTCTCAAACTGGCGTCCCCGGCTCCTCTTTATCCCTCTCCTGCTGATTGGGCCGATTCAGCGCCGGACGTCCATCGTTACGGCCTAGCCACGCCCTCCTCCTCGTCACACTCCTCTGCCGCACGATTCAGGCCTGACGTACATCCAGCATGACGTACTCCCCTCCCTTCCTGGAGGGGAGGTGTAGCCCTTGTAGGGCTTTACTGGTTGTTTAGATCAGTGTTACTATCAGAAATAATTAATAATTATTTCTTTAGTTAATAATTAATATTTAAATTAATTAATTTAATCTAACTCATTAAAACCTCATATAGGGCTCCAGTAAATGTAGTGCGCTACGTTTAGGAGCGGGTTTGGTTATTAGCAATAATTCATAATTATCACAGATAATTATTAATTATTAAAATCAATAGAACATTGATGAGAATCAATGTTAGTTTTTTTTAATCCTTTAAATCAACAATTATCAAAAATAATCGTTAATCATTAACATCGATGAAACATTAATTAAAATTAACACTAGCTTATTGATCATTCAAATTCAACAATCATCAAAGATAATTATCAATTATCAAAAATCAATAGAATATTAATAAGGATTAATATTGATGGGGCACCACCCTGGAGTTTGGGAATAATAACCAGATAGTATAACAGTCTCAATATTAGATTGTTTTCTTAGGAAAATCGACATCCGAAGAATATCGATTTTTGGGGAAAAAAAACAATGAATGAAGGCTTGAATCCGAGCACTGACATCCCGTCAGCATGACACAGGTGTATGCAAAACAAACCAAAACACTTCTCTTTGTAATATAACAAAGTTTATTTATGCAGTAATATCAATTAATAATTAATACAATGCAGTCAATAAACTTCCGACTTACAACTACAAACTAAACAGTGATATGATTAGATATGGAAATCAAAATAATCCTATAACACATGAGAGTGTGTGTGTGTGTGTGTAAGGAGGGACGTGCACAAAATGGCAGACGTGACTCTCATGGAGAGTATGTCACGCAAGACTTCCGGCCAGAGAATATGGCCGCGAATGTGGGCGGAGAGAAAACAGTCAATGGCGTCTACCGGTTACCTCGTGTGTCCACTTGTACGATAGCTTAGGGACAAAGCTGAGCTTTATCACAAAGCTATCTACTAGCCAAAAATGTGTGAGAATGTTTGTGAGGGGTCGCATGTATGTGTGTGGTTAGTACGAGAGAGAGAGAGAATTAAGTGACGGCCCCAAAGCCGATTTCACGATAATGGGAGAGAAAGCAGCTGTTAGTTTATCACTCAGAGACACGGTGGACGGCTCGTAAACATTCCCGCAGTCTTTGATTCTTTAATGGATAAACTCAGTTTGCCGGTCTCACCCGCGATGGTGGAAATGCACAACAGTCCAATGTGGTTGGACTACAATACAGCAAATCTCATTCGTGAAATTAATACCCTGAGTATTAGCAATGAGCGGATACGGCGGTCCGTAAACTGTACAAGCAATAACGTTGATACACAAGAATAACACACTATAATATTCTATCTCTGCCCAGACGTAAACCTCTTCCTTGAATCGCATGAGGATGCAGAATGTGTGTTCATCCGTCCTTTAACTCCGACTCGGTTCCTTGAGGCTCGGGTGATGACGGGAGGTCATTTCCTCGCTCTGTCGGTGGGCGGTACGGCTGCAGATTCTCGGCGGGCTGGCGGAGAAATCAGTGACGTCGACTTGATTGAAGATGGAAGAGAAATCTTTTCTCTCAACACTTCTGCAGGCAAACGGATGAAGATGCGGATTGCTTAGCGGTCTCCTTCGGATCCGTTAGAGTGTTTGGTGGAACACAGTCGTCCAGTGAGATTTAGATTGTATGGCCACAGTTTCAAGTCGTACGTTACTTCCTTGTGCCACGAGGCTACACCTGAGAGCAGCGATGAGCTGCGTATACACAGCGAGCAAAGTTGCTGGAAGCAAATCCCGGAAACATTTCAGAGGTATTTCTACTCCTGATGATGTCATGGTTGAGGTGCGTTCTGATGTGTGCCTCTTCCAATAGGAGTTGAGAGTTCGATCCTTTAGTGAGCAAGGCTTCATGGGATTTGTAGTCTGTTTTGGACTCCCTTTGTTTGATTTTGGTGTGATTTTTATCAGTAAAATTTATGACTTGGTATGTGGGCCTGAGTTAGGTTTTACGACTGTGTTAGGCCTGCCTTTGTCTTCTATCTGAATACATGAGGCCCAACACCCTTCCGGCCATCCTTCTGCTGGCAGGTCTTCCCCGCCTCTCTGGAGCACTGGGAGAGGGGAGGGACAGGGAGAGGGAAAGAGCGAGGGGGAGAGATAGAGAGAGAGGAGAGAGAGAAAAACCCTCTGGTGGACGACAGCGGTTCCTCCGACTCCCGGCGACCGGCAGCGACTCCTCCGTCCCCTGGTAGATGGCCACGGCCCCTCCACTTCCCGGTGGACGGTAGCGGCGAGGACTCCATGACAGCGCATCCCTCCTGCTTCCTGGGTTTGTAGAATAATTTGTGCCACAGTATGTATTTTTTCATAGCATTGCTTGCTAAAACCATAGTGAAATGTCCTTTGCATTACCAGTGGTGGAAAAGTTCTGTATGAAACATCATTAAAAATGATACATTACACTGTATATATTGTTTTGCCAACATATCCTTGGCACATTTACAATTTTCTTCTGAGAGGAACATATGATGTTCCTCAGGGCCCATGGAGCTCATGAAGATTCATATGAAGTGCATTATTGTGGCCGATGACAAGATGTCTCCAGCTCTCTTTCACCCCTTTTCTGTCTTTGATTCACTCTTGAGGTTATGTTTGATCCATTGGCTTCTCTCCTTCAAGACTGAGATGCTTTTAGATGTTTTGTAAGCATCAGATAATATAATGCTACAATGACTCATTTTGTCTGATTTCATCATTAATTGCTGCATTGTCATCATCATAATTTCCTAAATCAGCTTACTCTGTAAAATGTTCCTCTATTTGCACTCTGTTCAATAGACAAACAGGAAACAATGAAGATTAGGACGGCTGCAAGCAAATGATGCTAGACCTTCCCTCAGAACTATCTTTACTTTTCTTAGCCATTTCTGCTGTTACTTTTAACTAACTGGTCCCAGAATAATTTTAAGTGAATGTATAATGTCAGTTCACCTCAAGTTCACTTAGGTTCTGTAGATTAACCACATGTGAGATTATTACATTAAAGGGATAGTTCACCCAAAAATCTCATAATTTACTCACTCTCATGCCAACAGAGATGTGTATGACTTTCTTTCTTCAACAGAACACAAATGAAGATTTTTAGAAGAATATTTCAGCTCTGTTGGTCCATGTGGCAAGTGAATGATAACCAGAACTTTGAATCTTAAAAAATCACATAAAGCCAGCATAAAAGTAATTCATAAGGTTTCCTTAAATCCTTTTTTACTACAAATGTCCACCTTTGACCAGCCCAGACAATGTGAACAAAGAATGTGAAAGAAAAAAAGAAAAAAAAAAGAAAAAGAAGAAGAAGAAGAAGAATGTGGAAGTGAAAGTAAAAGTGGAGATTTCAGGAAGTGGGAAACATACTGTGCACTACTGGAATGATGAAGGATGGATCCCCTTCCTGCACATCACCTGAGGCTGTTCAGTCATTATGAGCATGAAAAGAAATGGGTTTTGAAAATGGGAAATTGAAGAGAGGGACTAAATCTTTAACTTAAATTAGAAGTACACCCTACAGTGCTGTACATACTACAATATATCTGAGAAAGTGAAATATTCACTCTTTTATTTCTTTAAAAAGGAAGAAAACATCTGTTGTATTTCCATTAAAGGAATATTTCACCCAAATATGAAAAATTCTGTTACCATCGTGTTTTTTTATTTTTATTTTTATTTTTTTATTTTTTTACCTTTATTACTTTTTTTCCTATGGAACACAGAAAGAGAATGTTAGACAGAATGTCACCATACGCTTTCATTGAATCTTTTCCATTCTATGAAAATGAATGGTTGTTGAGGCTAACATTCTGCCTAACACCATGTTCCACAGAAGTAAGAAAGTCATACGGGTTTGATAAAACATGAGGGAGAGTAATTGTAATTTTTGTGTGAACTATTCCTTAAAATCTTTGTTTCCTCCATTTCCCTACAGGCCCTTTCTTAACAAATCTTCAGTTGATAAACCACAATCCAACGGCCAAGTGTGATTTCCAATCATGTGGTTACCAACAACTGCTCCATCCACCCTGAACTTTAGAACAGGTGCTCCATCCAAAAACCACACAGACTGTCCTGAGATTCAGGTTCCCAACGAGGTTTTTCTGGCCATCGCCATCATCAGTCTAAGCGAGAACCTCTTGGTGGTAGTGGCTGTAATCAAAAACAAGAACCTTCATTCTCCCATGTACTGCTTCATCTGCAATCTGGCTGTGTTCAACACTATCAGCGGCCTCTCCAAAGGCTGGGAGAACATCATGCTGTTGTTTACAGATGCCGGACACTTGGACTCCCGTGGCATTACTGAGCGGAAAATAGATGACATCATGGACTCTCTACTCTGCATGTGCTTCCTGGGCTCCATCTACAGTATCCTTGCCATAGCCGTAGATCGATACATCACCATATTCCACGCACTACGGTACCACACACTTATGACCATGCGTCGTGTGGTGGTTATTTTGCTCAGCATCTGGGTGTTGTGTGGCACCAGTGGAGCGCTCATGATCGGGTTCTTCAATGCATCCACTGTAATGATCTTCTTCATTGTCCTCCTCTTCACAGCTCTACTTTTCATCCTCTTGCTCTATGTGCATATGTTCCTGTTAGCACGCCACCATGCCAACAGGATAGCATCTATGCCAGGTGCCACAATGCGAAATAGGACGACTGGTCTGAGAGGAGCGCTGACACTCACCATGTTGATCGGGGTGTTTGTGGCCTGCTGGGCTCCTTTCTGCCTTCACCTACTAATTCTTCTGATTTGTCCTCAGAACCCCTACTGTGAGTGCTATCGCTCCCTCTTTCAGCTGCATTTAGTGCTGCTGGTGAGTCATGCAGTTATTGATCCAGCCATCTATGCCTTCCGTAGCGCAGAGCTACGGAACACTTTCAAGAAAATATTCTTGTGTTCGAGTTCAAGGATCTGAAAAGAGTGTGTCTGAGTTAGAAGTTTGGTGTCTAAACAGTAAGTCCTTCAGACTACAAAGGGATAAAATACTAGCGCTTTTTATGAGTTGATGTAAAGTTCCCATGACTAGGTTTAACCAAAGCAGTTTTTCTTTTTTCCTGTGTTTTTGAATTTCCTACTGAAACAGGAATTTGGAACATGATCATGATTTGCTACTCACTATGGGCTACTTGAACTGAGCTTCATTACGGACTTCCATTTTGAAATAATGCAGTTCACTAGTTTCCTGTGAAATGTATTTACAATGTGTCCTGGTGGTTGCCTAATTTCCAAAACTCCACTTAAAATGAGTGTTGGGAAGATGATTTTAAAGTCTGGACGTTTTCAGAGAGAGAGGAGAAATATTCTGAACATCACTGTGTACTTCAAAATTTTGTGGAATCAAAATTTGTAAAGCTATAGCCCAAGCCGATCTGAGAAAGCAATGGCTGGTAAACACTTAAGCACATTTCACCGTTTCTCCTCACACGGATGTCTGAAGCAGACATTTAACCTCAGATCAGCTTGACCACAAATCAAAGAAGGTTGAAGGAGATTAAGAAAGGGTGTAAGTACCAGCGATCTTTGAATTAAACAACTACATGTTTCAAACACTGCAAAGCTCTACATTTGAGAGAGGAGAGAGAGACCTGATGAACGCATGCATCACCCATTTATATGTTTTTATTAAAAGTATGTTTTATCTCTATTTTGTATCATTGTTTCATAGATAAGTATATCGCTATATGTTGAAATGTTAATGCATGATTTTTGCATATACTGTACCAGAGACTAAAAATGAAATGTTTTTAATTTCACTTAATTCTGAGCAGAAACTGTATTTTTTTGTTCCGGTTCCAATGTTCCGCAGACTCCTTTTAAAATGACAGTACTCTGTGCCAGGGACTAAAAATGAAAAACAAAAATGAAAAAAAAAGGGAATGAGGGCTGACACAGTTTAATCCATAACATGCACTTCTCTAGATTTATTTAGAGATTTAAAAAAAAGAAAAAGAAAAAAAAAGAAAGAAAGAAAAACACTGCGGGTATCCTCTCTGGGTAACTCGTGTCACTATTACAAATGACAACAATGTGTTTTACATTTTTTGGATTATTTTGATAAAATCCCGCTTAAAAGTACTCAAATACACATTACTCCCATAGACTGTCATTGGAAAATAGCAAACGCGTGTCAGAGTAATGGCGGCAGGGCAACAGTTGCTAAAACAGGATTGGTCAGAAGCGCTTTAAGGCGCAGCTTAGCGAAGGGTCAAATGAGACAGCCTAAATACACTGTAAACCCTAATGCTCAAAATAATTAATTGAAATTGCATTTTTAATAACGATAAAAGCTGTTGTCACTTTGAAATTTCATACAAATTTTTGGATGTTGGAACCCAAATATAAAAATAGAATTACAGCTATAACAATTATTTAATAACTATATTATAAAAAAATATAATTAAAGTGCTACTATATCACAACTACTATGCAAAAAAATAACCAAATTCCTGCATAGATGTGGGACGAGTCTATTTGTTTAATTCTTTAATGTTTACAGTGAAGTTCTGAAGTTAAAATATTTCATAATGTATGATTGTGGCTTTAAATGTTTATGTATACACACATTTATTCCACTTACTACATTAGTACATTTCATTACATGTTTGTTTTTATGCACTTGTGTGATTTGCATGGAGTTTACATTGATATGTACAGTATAACAAGCACTAAATTGATACTGTCTCTTTAAGAGAACGGCTGAACCGAGAGCAAATATTTACAGTTGAATGAGCAGCGCACATTTACTAGAGGTAGAAAGATTAACAAGAAAGAAGTAGCAAATAAATTAGTTCAAATAAATTAACCTTGATGAGTATTTAGAACTTTTTCTTCTGAGTTCACAAAACTTACACCTTTTAAGTAACCTGAATTGTTTAATGTTTTGAGTTTTATGAACTCTTTAAATTTACAGGAACTTAAATTTAACTGAAACTGGGAAGGGGATTTTTATTTCCCAGCATGCTTTACATGGCATTCGATAGGGAGAGTATATCGAGAGTGTTATATAGTGTATATTTGTGCAAGATGAATGTAAAGGGAGATACTTGTTAGTGTTTAATGTTTTGTTGTGTTGTTTTGAAGAGTTTCTGTCACGTTAAAGTTTTTGTGGGGTTACCATTATAGTGAATTGTGGAGCTTGAGGATAGCTTGAGGACAGGAAGAGTAGTAGATCATTCTATAGTATATTGATATACCTGTTGAACAATTGCTGTGCTAATCAAAGCATGGTTTATCCAAGCAGCATGCATTCAGCATGCTAACATTCACTGTATTAGCTTGTTCTAGTTAGGTTCCCTCTACTTGATGTATTAAATTTGACCCTACATAGTGATATTGAGTTTAATTTAAAGTTAAGTACCATTAAAATGCATGAGCTTATAGTTATTCAATAAAAAAATCAACATGCATGAGTAGTACAAAATCTGACAGTGCTGCTTACTTAAACTTGTAATTTATTAACTTAAAATTTTTGATGTAATTGATTACCTCAATTTTGTTTAGTTCTGCTAACTTGTTCGGATTTACAGTGTAGATAGAAAAACTGTGGCAAGTTCTCCAAGAAGCTTGGAACATCCCATCTGCTAACAACCAAGAAAAAGTGTGTCCAGGTGTACCTAAAAGAATTATTAAAAAATAAAAAATAAAAAAACATATTCATGGCATTATATTTGAAAATATCCTCACTATACAAATTTTTTCACAATTGCCTAAAACTTTCGCACAGTACTGTAGCTTCATGTAAAAAGTAGTAGAGCTGCCAGAGATATCGAGTTATAACGTTTGAAATTCAGTAAATATGTTTAAAGCTGTTATTATTCAACTGGATATTAAAACTGCTTCATTCTGTTCTGTGTGATTTTTAAAGACTGATTAGAGTAAGAGAAAAGATCATTTATTTATAAATAAAATCCATATGGGGCATTTAATAAAAGTGAAGTATTTTGCAACTGTTGTGTGGTGAAATTTAATTACTGTTAAAGCTCAACAGATATGAAATATCATCAGTCAATGAAACACGGCATTAATGAGAATGTCAGCAGTGGACTGCCCCAGGTTAAATACTGTTGTTTATTATTCAGGAACTGAATGTACATTTAGCAAATTAGAAATTTGAGATCAGTCACGATAACGGCAGAAACATATTTTATTGTTTTAAATAACTGACAGCCCTAAAAATTAAAAAAATAAAATAAAATCTGCCTTCTCATGAATCTCTGCATGTAGGAAATAGGAAAATTGTTAATAGAAATGCCTCATCCTCAGTAAACAGAAGGTGGAAGCAGTTATGTTAGTAGTCCATTGCTAGTCAAAAATAGATGGCATTAGGAGGAGGGACATTCTCATTCTACAGATCATTTGATTGGACAAAATAAGTGTCATCAAAATATGTTTGTCTGTATTCCCAGAAGAGAGAGGCTGTACATTTTGAATGTGTATAGAAGTACAATAGCATATAGTTGACCTCAAACTAACATATATAGACTTCATTTTAATTACATTTGATTTCACGGGGTCAGTAAATTGGTGTCGATGCAGAAGACATTCAATTCACAGATATTGTTAACAACATTTATTCAAAACCCAAATAAACAAATATTTATTTACCTTTTTAATACCTTTACAGTTGATGTGTGCAATTGTCTTTAAGTCCTTTTCCAAAACATTCCCCCATCTACTATTGGTCCATACCACAGACTGTATGGTCCATACAGGTAGTCCCTCCCCAAACTCACAACATTAGTTGAACAAATGGCTGAGTTCGAAATGGCATACTACCCATACTACTCTTACTACTTCTGCCATGGCAGAAATACTAAGGGTTGTTTGGAAGTATGCCATTCTGAACTCAGCCATCACCATGTTTGGGACTGGCTGGTTGTGAAGCTTGAACAAACAGAGCAATGATTTGATGGAGCCTCAGAGCCACAGTGTTTACACTTTTTTAGGAAATAAACAAACCAATGGATCATTTATAGTTGTCTGTGTATATAAAGCTTTAAGGGTTAAGATACTTAGGATATTAAGCCTTTGGATACCTTGTTGTAGTAGAGGAAATTTTGCCATTTGTTTATAAAAATAGTAGCTCCTTGAACAGTCTATCAAGAAATCATTCAACAGATATCATTGCTAAGTAATCATAATAAAAACCAGCAAGTGGAACTGAAGATGAAGCTGGTAAAGAAGAATATCCAGCAATTTTTACGTGTGCTATGAAATGACAAAATCAGAAGATATGTTAACTATCTACCATCTACATGCATATATTTACACTTACCCAACATTAATTAATGTACAATTTTGAATGGACTTTTGTAATTTAAGACAAAATGTTTTTTTTATTTTTTTGAAATAGGACACGTGTGATTTAAAAAAATCTGTTTTCATTGGATTTTAGTGCACCATTGCTAACCCATAATGACACAAAACTTTAATTCACTGCCTACGTTTCAAAGGAGATGGAAAAAAAGATACACTTAAATTACACTTATAAATACTTTCTCGTTGATTCTACTAATAAAATTAAGTCAAGCGCAAATTATTTGTAGAGGTACTGTACGCACATTTTAAGATTTCAACAATGCATATGGACTTGTATTTATGTACAAAATATATACATTATGTTTACATTTTTATATTACATTACATTATTACATTGCATTATGTATTTTTAATCAATGTCTAAATCTGCTTACAGTATGTGTTTCTGTTCTCTGTCCACAGGTTTTATGTTAACAAAAAAAGACTGCAACCACAATGTATCTTTATGTATTACAATTTTAACCTGTTTTGTGCACAAAATATCACGGTTGCACTGACCTGACAGCAGCCGCCAGCTACAAATGATTTTAATACACATTATAATTTCACAAAATGTCAAAATAGACATTTCAATTCAATGTTTTACAACAACACAACATTACTCTTACACAGAAAACGCATCAAAATATATTTCATATGGTTGTAAAGGTTATACGAGGTATGTCTGAAAAGTGTGTACAAGATTGCTGTCCCTACACAGCAAACAATTATTGTCTAAATCAGTATTTTTACAACTATTTTTCACAATTTCACATCTCAAGCAAATTTAACTTGTTTAAAGAATGCTTAGATATTTTTACTGGAAAACAAGAAAAAATACTGATTAAGAAAAATCTTTTTTTACATTATAAAACAGAGACTCCCCTTTCCTTGACCAACCCCCCACCTTCCCTCATTTATGCACAGATCCATTCATCTACACACACATTCATCCAACATTCTATCCTGTCAGGGATTTCCAGGAACCTTGCTCAATAATTGCTGACCAGCCTGCAGAGACTGCGTAGTCCATCACAGCAGATGATCTCCTTAAAGGTCTTTCTCATCTCTTGGCTCCTGAGAGCATAGATCAGTGGGTCAATCACAGAGTTACACATGATGAGTATTAAGTACATGTTAAAGTGTGACATAAAGCAGACGCAATAAATGTTCCTTGGGCAGGAGATCATGAGGACGAGATGGAGAAAAAACGGCGTCCAGCACACGATGAAGATGCCCAGTAGAATAGTGAGAGTGATGGCCCCCTTCATGCTTGCCCTCTGCCTGATGTTGCCGTTGTATCCTGGCAACACCGCCATGCGTTTGACATGTGAGCACGCCAGCAGGAACATGTGGCTGTAAAGTGACGCCATCATGAGAAGCATGGCAAAGAACATGGCCACCAGGCACACCACCACAGGCTTAGTGTCGGAATAGGTGATGAAGATGATCCCACAACCTGTAGAGAAGGTCCAGATGCTGCCGATGATAGTTTCTGCTCGCCGTACGGTCATTATATTATGGTAGCGCAGAGCGTAGAAGATAGTCACATAGCGATCCACTGCAATTGCTAAGAGGCTGCACATAGATGCCACCACTGAGATACAGATGAGAGAGTCAAAGACATTATCCATCTGACGGATGAAGTGATCTTCTATCACCAAACTCCTGTTGGCCAGCAGATGGATCACTATTGTCTCCCATGCATTGGATACACTTACCAACATATCGGCCACTGCGAGGCTGCAGACGAAGAAGTACATGGGTGAGTGGAGGTTCTTGTTCTTAATGATGGCGAGGATGACCAGGATGTTCTCGAGCAGGCTGATAAGGCCCAGCATGAGAAAGAGCTCTGGTACGATGTGCACCTGCTCGCAGGCCGATGATGCACTCAACCTGTGCTTGCTGGCCTCTTCGCTGTGGTTTGTGTAATTCAAAGAGGAGTCTGGGGAAAACGTGGGCCACTCCAAGGAGTTCATGACCCAGTGTACAGTAGTATGGACTCTGTTGAATGATGTAGCTCAGGGTTAGGTAAAGGGTGTTGCTAGATATATGATGCTGTGTCCACATCAGCTGTAAAAAGAGAGACTTGTTGAGAGAAATTGAAAAAGAAGCATCGTGATCAAAAGCTCTTATTAACAAGCCAACAAACTCTTATTCTACAGACTTGGTTTAGGGTTTTTCCAAAATACCTAAACCAAGACTAAAAATGTCAATTGAAATTCCTCATTGAGCTTTCAAGCTACATCCACCAAACTCGGCACAGAATTGTTCTGCCTTGGGTCACTATGTCTTTTCTAATTGATCAGTTAAAAAAAAAAAAAAGATCTGTCTGTCTGCCTCCCTGCCCGCCTTTCTATCTACATGCTAAAACATGCTAACAACACCTAGCAACATGCTAACAACACCTAGCTACATGCAGGGTAGGGAGGGTTACTTTTTAAATGTATTCCACTACAGATTACAGAATACATGCTGTAAAATGTCATTTGTAACGTATTTCATTAGATTACTCAAGGTCAGTAACGAATTCTAAATATTTTGGATTACTTCTTCAGCACTGGTAGATTTTTTCACTTGTTTTTACTATAAAAATCCTAAATATCTCATGCAGTGTTGTTTCTAAAACAAGATAAATCAAATTGATCTTGTTTTAAAGATTTTTATATATTTTTACAGGAAAATGATACAAAAATTATTATCAAGAATAAGATTGTTGCCTTAATAACAAAGGTCTTGCTAGAAAAAATAAATTATGATCCAACGTGAATTTTCTTGATAAAAAAATATGATCATGCCTGGTAACATGTGCATGTAAAATGGCTAGAAATAGCATTTTAGCTTAGCATAAAGCTGACAATTTACACAAGGTTTATTTCTATTTCTTGTGCTCCAAACTTACTTCAAACTTCTCTGTCTGCTCGTATGAATGTAACACATCATAAGAAAGTTTTTCACTGCAGTTCAAATGCAATTTGGATCGCATAATTTATATGTATAAATGTTTACCATCTGAAAGGACTAAATATTAAATTAAACAAATGACAATAAAATGCAAAGTAATCTTTTCAGTAATCAAATTACTTTTTAATGTAACTGTATTCTAAATACCAATGACTTAAATTGTAATTGTAGTGGAATACATAATAATAATAATTAATATTTTTTTTTTATTTATCACACATTATACATTTGCACATATACAGTGAAATTCTTCTTTTTCACATATCCCAGCTAGGTTGGGGTCAGGGTGCAGGGTCAGCCATGATATGGTGCCCCTGGAGCAGATAGGGTCAAGGGCCTTGCTCAAGGGCCCAACAGTGGCATCTTAGCAGTGCTGGGGCTTGAACCCCTACCCTTCTGATCAGTAACCCAGAGCCTTAACCGCTGAGCTACCACTGCCCCAACATACAGTTACTTATATTTTGTATTTTAAATACGTAATCCCTACATGCTAAAACATGCTAACAACACCTAACAACATGCTAACAATGCCTTGCTAAATGCTAAACCATACTAACAATGCCTTGCAAAATGCTAGCAACTTGGCAATAATGCCTAGCAACATGCTAAAACATGCTAGCAATACTTAGCAACATGCTAGCAATGGCTAGCTACATGCTAAAACATGCAAACTAAACATAGCAACATGCTAGCAATACCTTGGTACGTTCTACATGCTATTTAAAGTGCAGGAATGAGGTTGAAAGAACCCGAGTAAAACCTGCAGTTGCACATAAACTAACACTGATGAATGCTGTGTAACGGAGCAAACAAGCCATATTATTGTCAAGAGAGCTTGAACATGTGGCACCTTTACTGACAGCAGTGACTGCTAAAACAGGTAGGAAAAGGAAATATTAGGACTTTCCTAGTAAACTTAGGAAATCCTTCACATATGCAGGGGATTGGGCCAATCACTGCTCTGTGAGTCTCTTTGCACTTACATTCCTAAAAATAGCGTGATCTTAACAATTGAGGTCAGCATGGAGTCAAGAACACAAACCCTATAAATGTGTCTGCTCTTGAACTCCTGCTGTGCTGAGGTGAACAAACCAAATGCAGACATCCTTCCCATCATTCACACCTTTGCTGCCATAACCATTAGGGGGGATGGCAGCCTAATTTATTGCTCAGGGCTCCTCACACAATGTTTGCAGATTTTATCCTGGTAGAAGCCTCATTATCACTGAACAAGGCACTCAACTCGCAAGACTGGCCCTGCTATTATAGTACTGAAAGCCACACAACATGGCAACCAACTACTCTTAAGACTTCCTCTAAAGGAACAAGTATGCAGGTCATTACCACAAGTAAACTTAAGTCAGCTATTGAGTAAGGAAAGATACTTTGCATACACTGACACTAGACAAACAGGCAAAAAAGAGTTAAGTTTGAAGTTTTATTTTCTCTTAAAATATATGCAATGTCATGCAAGTGTTGAAGCAAAATGAAATTCTCATTTGCTTAGATGTTCAAAAGGGAAATGTGTCTGCAAGCTTATTAATTTAGCATTTTACATGATTATGGTTCTCTGGTGGAGAGATATGGGGGAAACAATGAATGATCAAACAATCAGTCTGATATTAGATATTATAGAGGCAATTTCTTAATCAATATTATGCTAACCTTAAAGGAATTCAACTTGAAGAATCGTCAAAACAGATCACGTTTGGTCAAAGACGTACAACTATGTCAGTGAAACCTTTCCAGGGCAGTATTCAGTCTATTTTGCAAGAGCCATTCCTTACAGAGTAAGAACAACTATTCACTATTCAGCCACACTATGAGGGGAATGAATCACATGAATAAGTTAGAGAAACTCATACTCTGCTCAGAATACAGACTTACAATGTCATCCCATATTCAGCCCACCTGATGAGCTGTTTGCTGCACTTCGCACAGGAAGGTTATGCTTGTTTGTTATAAGTGAACCAAGCAGAAAAAATAAAATATTGTTTAACAGTTATTCATCCAGCAATATAAGTATAGAGTTTAGTTTTCATCATAACTTCTTGAACTGTCCACTCATTTCTCAGTATTTATTTACAGTATTTCTGTGTATCTTGTCATGTCTTCTCATTAAAATCCCTTTCTTCTTGAAACTAAGCTTCTTTTTTTAAATCTCCTCGGCACACTTGTAAGGTAATTGTTTTTTTTTTCTCTTTTTATCAATTAAATATTTCTGGATCGAAAAAAGATTGTGGGTGAGTCACTAAAGCATATCCCCAATAGTCATCAGAGTTCTTACAAGTGACATATTGATTTTAAAAGTGCTTTGGTGGTATTAAAGACACTTGTAATTACATTCTCTGATGGTGTTCATTGATTATTGTACCCCTCCATCTCAATTCACTCGATGAAGGTCTAAAATAGAATCAGACATACATTCACGTACACACACACACACACACACACACACACACACACACACACACACACACACACACACACACACACCTACACAAATAGACACACATTCAAATGTGCAAACAATCACAACCACACACACACACACACACACACACACACACCAAATGAGCAAGACTCACCATCTCTGACCTGAAATGTCTCTATTTCAGATTTTCAGAACTGACACTGAACAACACTGGTCAAGAGTCACATCCTGTGTGGAGCTTGTTATGAAAAACTCAATCCATGTGAACAGAGTAGCTCTCATCTATTCAGAATCTTACCATTCTTTCTTAGCTGCTCTTACAGAACTTGGTGTCCCAACAAAGAATCCCAATGAAAAGCATCAATTTTCTTCAAAATGTCACTTCTTGTGTTTAAAAAAAAAATGTTTTTTATGTTTACAACATAAGGGTGAGTAATTTACAAAAGAATTTCTGATCCCTTTACGTGAAGGCAATTGATACCCTAAGGATCTATTTCTACTTGATCTAACCCTTAAATTACTTTTGTTGGTGTCACTTGTAGTCAGGTTGATTTAGTCATGTAGAATATCATTTTTGACTTGAATAAGACTAGTTTATTTGGATACTATTTGGAGCACATTGTTGTTGCTTTTTTGTTGGATTTGTGAGACACAAATGAATTGCATTCAAAAACTCCCGATGCTCTTATACAACAGTTTTGGGTTATAAAAAGGTGCATTTCATTTTGACAAGAATATAAGTGGTGTTATAAATGACAACCTGCAATAGTCCTCTGACATGTTCTCACAGATTTCAGCAGCTGTGCAGCTCAAATGCCTCTAGAGTCACACAAAAGGAATAAACTCAGGGCACATAATGGAGCCTTATTTCAAAATGATTTACACTGAATTTGAGTGCAACAAAAGCATGCAGCTATAGCATTTTTGTAATTGGTGTTAAATTATTTTCAGTTATTCAAAGTTGACACTTTTTAATGGTTCACTCCTGGAGTGTGTGAATAACATCCCAATCATAATTTGAAGCATTCAAGACTCTTGAACTGTTATGCAAGAAATCATTTAAAATTTTTAACAATTATGTCATCATTTACACACCCTCATGTTCTTCAAAACCCATATGACTTTTTGCCGTGTAACACAAAATAAAATTATTATATGAGTAGGGCAGAATGATAGGCTCAGTCACCATTCCTTGTATGGAAAGAAGATGCAATAAAATTTAATGATGGCTGAGACTAATACACTTCATATAACGTATCCTTTTGTGCTTCTCGGAATATAGAAGGTCATTTGGGTTTGGAACAACATGAGGGTGAGTAAATGATGATAGAATTTACATTTTTGGGTGAACTATCACTTTTGGTACTTCTCTCTAAAGTCATTTGAAATAGAACAGGAAAGAATTTACATAAAAATATGTAAACAACAAAGGTAGCAAAAGTATGACAATATAAGAAAGTATGTTGTAAAATAAAATGTGGCAACACAATAATAACTATAATAGCCTAATCATACCTCCTTAGAAAAATAAAAAGAATATGATGATGAAGAAAAGTAGGAGAGATCAAGTGGATGATTACTGATAGGCTAATAAAAATAAATATCAAATTCATTGCACATTAACCACATAAAAAAACTTACTGTGGTAAGCGTCGACGGAAATGATTATGAGTATGTTGCAACTTGCAGGTGATGGTAATAATGTAAGAGCTCTCTGAGGACTGCTGTATAGAAACTCTCACCGCGCGCTCATGTAGCTCAGCGCGCGCTCCACCCCCGCGCCAAGTCGTGCTCCGTCCCGGGAATCGATGCTGGTTACACCAATGAAACATGCTGAACCCTGACCTAAGGAATATTTTAGTCGTTTCAATGCATCAGCTTACATAAGACTGACAGAAGGCAACACAGCATTTAAACTTTGCGTTGACGCATGGACATGCAGCATGTTGATATTTCAGGGAAAGATATATGCATAATAATAACTATGTTCTAGATAAAATCGATAGGCTTTTACATGGTTTGGTACAGGATGCTCAGAAATTTTAGCACAAACAAACACCGGTATTAGAGTGCAATTTTTTCTAATTGCATTGTTTGAAAGTAATGAATGAATAGCAGCGCTGCAACACCTGCGCACTTGTGGCCTCATCAGAACGCTAATCTGATTTCCAAACCTTAATATTGGAGCTCAGTCAAGCTTTTGAAGACTAAAAACAGGAAAAACCTAGGGTGATTTAAGAGAAAGGCTGAAGGAAGTGAAACGCCCTCTGTTCCACAGCAGAGTGTGAAGAAAAACATGGTTGTGTATTAGACTGGAGGAATATTCAATCTGAATCTGATCTGATATTATCTTGTCCAAGGTGCTGAAATAAGAACACAACTGCCAGCACAAAAATAGGGCCAAACTAGGACATTTCAAGTTTGCTAAGAACAGAAATGCTAGCAAAGTACACAGAGCAATGTGGCCCAAGACTTTGTAACAAGAAACACATTATGTACCAATGTGTTCTTTAAACACACTGAAGTAGTATTAGGAGTATTTCCTCAGAATACATTGCTTTTGATTAATTTCATAATTTTTTTGTTACTATATTGTGCATTTTACTGCATGTAGTTTGAATGAGCTGTCAATTATTAAAGGCAATCAGATTTGTTGTTTCAGCTGAGCTGAGCACCCAAATATTTTATTATGTAGGCCCAGACAAGGTATGGGGGCTTATGTGGAGTGTAAATAGTTGCTGTTGTTAATTGATAAGGGTTATAGTTGTGTTTACAGTTCGGTTTAGACTTACTCATGCTGTTTTGTGTTAAATTATGTTGTTTTATTTGAAGTCACCATGATGGAGTGTTCCTTCTAAACTATACCTTGGACTCAAAAAGTAAATATTTCTCAGCATGTGTGGTTAAAAGTACTTATATTAATTAGGCTGTGTGAATAGGTCAGTAATATAGGGTTAATTACTCTGAAAATCAAACTTTCTAGAATTATAGACTATGAATGGAGATTACAGGGTTTACTAAAAATGTTTTAAAGTAGAATTAACATGATTAGACTTGTTTGGTTTTATTCACTTTGCTAAACATAATCGAGCTGTTATAATTAAAAAATAATGAGAATGTTCAACTAATAATGTATATCTTTAAATGTAGACAAATCAATATTGTGCCACAACTTAAATGTTTTTTTTTTTTTGGTTTTGTTTTTTTTAGTAAAATCAAAAAGCCATTTTCTCAGTGTACCAAAAGGTATTTGTTAATGGAATAAAAAAAAAAATCTCTCATATTGTTGTCGTTAAGCTGACACTGGCCTGAGAAACCGCTTTTCATGAAATGTAAAATACAGGAACTCTTTGTCCTTGGCATGTTGCAGATGCTTTCAGTCCAAAGCAGCAGACACATTTCCCCTAGAGAAGCCTGGGCTTAACCTAACGGTGATATCATAGGAGGACCTTAACTATAGAGTCCCCTATAAATTCTTTCCAAAATCAGTAGCGTAACCTTACATTACCAGCACAGACAAATTTCCATAAAGTAATCACCAATATTCAGCTACCATACTTAAAGGAATAGATCACCCCAAAATGAAAATTCTCTCATCATTTACTTACCCTCATGCCATCCCAGATGTGTATGACTTTGATTCTTCTGCTGTACACAAATGAAGATTTAATTCAGTATTTAAGGACTTTACAGAATATTAAAAGTTTTTCACCCACAACTATCATATATCTTCTGATTTAACCACTGGAGTCTTATGGATTACTTTTTTGCTGTATTTATGTGCTTTTGGAGCTTCAAAGTTCTGGCCAGCATTCACTTGCATTGAATGAACCAGCAGAGCTGAGATATTTTTCAGCAGTAAAAAGAAAGTCAAAGACATCTGGGATGGCATGAGGGTGAGTAAACGATGAGAGAATTTTCATATTTGGGTGAACTATTCCGTAAATGCCACTGACCACTGATTATTGCTTCCAGAAATTTGGTCATGCGGAACGCCACTATGAATATACTGTATGTTGTGATTTGGATAATGTAAAACAGGTATATAAACCCAATCCAGCAGATGGCAATCTAGTTGAGTGTTTTGTTTTTAGTTTCCTTTTGGCATGAGAATACACTTTAGGCATTTTAAGGGCAGCTACATTGGATGCAGATGAGAAGTTCTTTTTACATGCGTCCCACTGGAACATGTCATAACTTTTCATTCCACACCTACAGGGGGTAAGAACCTTTCCATCACAACTCACTCAAAAATGTAATATAGTGCAAACACCTGTTTGATATGGCTTAGCAGAAAGAAAAAGAAAAAGTGAGAATATGTATTTAATGAAGCGAAGAAAAAGATGCCAGTAATTAGTCTCATGGCCAGATGCGTGAAGCATGACCACGGATGCATTTACAAAAAAAAAAAAAAAAAAAAAAAAAAAGAAAAAAATTATTTCTCAGTTACAATTTAGTCATTAACCTTACATTAACTATCACAGAAGGCCACCCACATCTACAAATGCATTGCTCTGCCACACACATCAGGAGTCAGGAGTGTAAGTGAACAATTTTTGACTTGCTTGTCCAAGTACATTTAGAGCTTTGTGCAGAATACCACTGTAACAAGCATTTCTCTCTGCTCTAGACTATCAGGCCACTCATATGGCTTTTATAAGGATAGTTCTGTCATCATGTGTTCACTCTCATGTTGTTCCAAACCAGTATGACTTTCTTTTTTATATTTTATGTATAACACAAAATTGTTCCACAGAACAATTGAGGTAGGAGTGAGTGAAAGATGTCAGAATTTTCATTTTTGGGTGAACTAACCTTTTAAGACCAAACTTTTTTTATGGAGTTTAAGGACCTTGAGGTTGAGGACTCTGAAGATCATTGAGGAGTCTTTGGGCTTGGAGGTCAGTGCGCTCGTAAGAAAAAGACCAAAGGTCAGAGTCACACCCCGCATCCAAATATGCCTACTTCGCTGCTACTTCCCTATATTGTATGCCAAAAGCAGTTGGTCAAATGAGTAGGATGTCTAAATCCTCAGTTTTCATAATACAGCAAGCAAGCAAAGCCCTGATGACTTATACATCTGTCGAGATTCTTAAGAGGGCAGCCACTGGATGCTTCATTTTCTCATGAGGCCATGGGAGCTGAGGAGCTATCACATTTGAAACACTGAATTAAAAATAAAATGCAGAGAACCCCGAGTCAGGTGGCTCTTTTCAATTGTAGGTGCTATAGATACCAAGAAAATTGTTCCTTTCGGTTCAGTTGTACTGATTTTAGCATTTTGTTTGTTAGTACTTCATACATATGGGTCTCAGGATAATGCCATCAAGTGCAGCACATATTTGAAAAATAAGTGAATACGGGCGCAGCTTCTTTTGTGGCAATGAATTAACACTGACAGATGAGATAGATTTCATTTTGCAGGTGATTTAAGTTTGATGAAAGCTGAATGGGAATTTGAAATAACTTTTAAATGTTTTCTTATTGCTTTGGACACTAAATAGTATGCAATTAGTAACACATTAAACTGGGAGGACATGAATAGTGACCTTTGAAGTGATCAATCTGGCTCATGACAGATTATCCTGCTGCCTAGTGACCCTCTTCATCCACCCAAGAAGTTTTAATCTGCTTATAAAACTCAGTTATGTTAACCTTAGATACTCTCCTCGTGTTGGTCTCATTTCACACAACTGGCCATTTTGGTCATGAGATTTTGGTCATAAGATATTGTGGTCATGTGATGTACCATATGAGGACACTGGCCCTAAGAGGAAGTGCTAGAAAAATAATGCTACCCAGCATCTGATTCTGAGCAGCGCTGCATGCAAACTTAATGTATGGAAATTTTTTAAGGGCTATTTTCTTGCTTTCCTGTTTCCACCATTCATTTAACCCTCTGAATTGTCTTTGACTCTCTTTCACATTAACCGACAAGATGACAAATGTTTTTTCAAAATAATTTTTAATCATCTTGGTTGCACAACTTAAAAATCAAAAGGGAGATGATTGCGATAAAAGCAAGTGGAAGGAATGCCCGTGTAATTCATTCATTTATGAAGTCAAACCTGATGAAGGTAATTATTTAGGCAGAGCCCCAGCTGATTGCAAACAGAGGTGGTTATGAAGGATATAATTAATAATGAGTCATGTTCTTGCATTTGGGTGACTGCTTTTAGGCTTCACCAAAATTTACCAGAAATGATTAATGATAAAAAAAAAGTTTCGAAGCATTTGTGAATAAATTGTAAATATGGAGAACAAGAGTTTGTGGTCTTTTTTCAGCCCTAACAAACTTTTCTTTCTTTCTTTCTTTCTTTGTCTGTCTGTCTGTCTATCTGTCTGTCTATCTGTCTATCAATCATCTCTCTGTCTGTCTATCTATCTGTCTGTCTGTCTGTCTATCTATCTATCTATCTATCATCTCTCTGTCTTTCATTCTTTCTGTCTGTCTGTCTGAATACAATCAAGAAAGAAGACTAGAATGTCAGAGTTTTGAAAATGTAAACTAGATATTGAGAAAAGCATGTAATCAATTGTAAAAAACAAACAAACAAACAAACAAACAAACAAAAAAAGTCCTTTGAATGAAAACACTGGCTTTGTTCTGTCAAGTCTATGGAGAACTGCTGTTTTCCTCATTTCACCGTCATCTAGTGGACAAAAGACTTTACTGCAGTTTAATACAATTTCCAAATATAAATTCAAATGAAAAACCATAACACCGAAAATACCAATGTTCCTTCTTATTGCTATATATCAAATTAATTTAGCTGAAAATAAATAATAATATAATAATACATTTACATCCACATATGAAAACTGTATATCCAAATCCCTTATCCTAAATATTGTAAATATGGTAGGCCTGGGTTTAGGATAGCAGTACAAAAGAACCAGGAATATAAATGATAAAGTACAAAATTAATCTTTCAACAAAACTGAGCCGCATTGTGCAAAGCATAAAAGAGCATTGCTTCAAATGACTACACTTCCAAAAGAAGGGATGACAGTAATTTCACATTTCCGTATCAGGCACGCTGCACTGAACCAGTCACTATTTAAGATAGGAAAGCATAACAATGGACTGTGCGATAGTTGCGGATTACCAGAAACTGTTGAACATGTTCTATTAGAATGCATAGGTTATTACAAAGAAAGATCTCAGCTCAGAGAAGATGTTAAAGCCATATCCAAAGGGATAAATAGTTTAACGTTACAGACCTTACTGAATAACATTTCAGAATGACTAATGCTGTATTAGATTACCTAAAGACAACAGGTCTGATTAGAAGAATATACAATTTCCCTCTCTTTTCCATCTTTTTATTTCCTTCATCAATGCTTCACACTCCATCCCAGTAAGTGGCGGAAATGCACCTAAGCTGGTTTGCCAACCGCCAATAAAGACAAGGAAGAAGAAGAAGTAGAACACTACACTTCCCATGATGCCGTGCGCAGCAGAGGTACATGTGGATGTGTCTAGATTCTGAACGTGCGTGTACATGACACAGGTCTGGTAAGACATGGAGCGCTGCGAGGACTCTCCTTAAAACCCAAACCAGACCTTCTGTAAGTGTCCGTTCGCTGTTTTAAACATATACTTCCGTTTCCAACTGAAACGTTTATTCGACCTTAAAAAAAGTCTCGTGTCAGCTGTTGTAGCTGTACGTCCTGGTACTGTAGGAGTGGCAAAGCAATGTTAGTTTCCTGAAGTTTAGGTCAGGGGCCTGTTAACTTAGTATCAACTGTTTTCAGTCCGGAAAAACAACACCTAATGTTATCTGTAGAATATCAACATACCGTGATAATATTTAAAGTTGTGGGATGCTAACGTGATGTCACTTAATATTATAAAAACATCATCTCAGGCATTTACGTCGAAGCTTCTAGTCAGTGGATTTTTTGAAACCTTTGCAGTGCAAATCTCTGTATTTTGAAAATCTGGTGACACTTTATATTAGATAACTACGTTAGTTAAGATGAACTAACAGCGAACAATACTTTTACAGCACGTATTATTCCTTGTTAATGTGAATTACAACATAGAATAGTACATTTTTAACACAAAGTTGTGTATGTGTACATTAGTAAACATATTATGAACTTACAATGTAAAAATTGATGCATAAATTAACATTAACCAAGATTACTAAAAGTTGTAAAAAAAAAAGTTTATTAATTGATTTACTAATACTAATTAATGAGTAGAACCTTATTTTAAAGTGTTGCTGAAAAATGTAATACAAATATACAAAAAACATGACTTTATAGACCAATTAATTGGTTAATATGCTTGTTGTTTTGCTTAAGAAAATGGATGATGTAAGTCTGCTTTTTTTAAACCCTTGGGAATGTGCTTATGATGCCCAAAAATGTTGTCAAAGTAGGCAGTTGGCTTGAGAGTCAGTCAGCCAGTGTTTGGATTAAGGCTTTTAGAGAGTCTAAGGAAATATTCTTACCACCCTGAAAGTATAAACAAAGACTTTGGACTTGATACATGAAGAGTTTACAGCTTTTGTAATTCAATGCCATTATTAGAATCCTAACAGACATTTTGATCAAACAGGAAACCGTCTGTCCAAGCAGAGGATATTTGACTTTGCATTTATCTGTATAGTTACACCAAAACTAACCTCATTAATCCCTGGAATCACTCTACTGTTTATTTAACCTGATCAGTCTGGTGGTTGACACAGGGCCTTGACCCTTTTCTAACCTAACCAATGACATGTGTTTATCATGCTCAGACCGTGTGACTGTTGAATCATACTCATGTCAAACTAATATTGCAAATTACAATATGTGTTTCATGTGTTGTAAAATGGTGTATGGTCAACTTTGAAAGGCAATTCCATTATACATCAATATAGATCATGTTTTTTCATTGTTGTCTGAGGAACAAAAACAATATATATAGTGTATGCAGCGCATAGGGGTGCTGTATAAGGGGGGCGGGCTTGCGGCACTCCACCCGAAGGTGAAAATGTTCAAGGGGGAACGGAACGTGAAAGGGGGCGCCAATGTAGATGTCGCATACTATATGAAATGGATCAATGATCAAATGTATAGAGTTTGCGTGGAATTTTTATTTTTTATTTTATCTTTTTCTCCCAATTTGGAATGCCCAATTCCCAATGTGCTTTTAAGTCCTCGTGGTGGCGTAGTGATTCGCCTCAGTCCGGGTGGTGGAGGACGAATCCCAGTTGCCTCCACGTCTGTGATCGTCAACCTGCGCATTTTATCAAGTGGCTTGTTGAGCGCGTTGCCACGGAGACATAGAGGCTTCACGCCATCCACCGCGGCAACCACGCTCAACTCTCCATGCGCCCCACCGAGAACGATCCACATTATAGCAATCACGAGGAGGTTACCCCATGTGATTCTACCCTCCCTAGCAACCGAGCCAATTTGGTTGCTTAGGAGACCTGGCTGGAGTCACTCAGCACGCCCTGGGATTTGAACTAGCGAACCCCAGGGGTGGTAGCCAGCGTCTTTACCACTGAGCTACCCAGGCCCTGAGTTTGTGTGGAATTGATTCTCATGAAACATTTCAAGAAAATGTCCTGATCCTATTTTTACTCATAAATAAAAGAAATTAGGCTAAATTTTGCTTACAGAAATTCAAAAATTTTTTAGGCCCATTAAGATTCTTTACATTGTGATATATTTAGGATGGTTACGCACATTTACCCGCCAATTCTCATTAACCTAATGTGAAAAAAAGATTGAATTTATGATATTGTCATTACTGCAGTGTGGTAAAAAAAAAATTATATAGTATTTAAATTGTAAAGTGTTTATGCAACTTTCATTTTTGCTGATTTTAATAATAAAACAGCATAAATAAAGCAAGTCAGTATTTTTTTACTGGACGTCCAGACGTTTTGCAGTAACGACAATGGTGGTATTGGGGTAAAATTAGCTTAAGTGTCCTGTAAATAATGTCACAATGTAAAACAAACTATGACCCTAAATATAGTCTTCATTTACTTTATGCAAAATAGAATTTCATATTTTTTTGTATTGATTTGGGGTTAAATATGACCAGGTTTCTTGACCGGTTTTTTGAGAATCACCCCAATTTGTTTTAAACTTCTGGCTTGTCCAGGTTCTGTTGGTGGTGCTCTATAAGAGGGGGGAAGTGATGCAGCGGCTGTGGGCTCCAGTCACGCTGCGGCTCCTGCTGCGCTCAGCGTACCTAGGTCACACCTGGAGTGCGTGTGAGCTTCCTGTGGCCGTCCAGACCTTGCGCTGCTTCAGATGCACTTCTATCATTAGGACAAAGGAGAGCCACAAAACATCGGCGGAGGAAGATACTCCATTAAACCCTCCACAGAGTCTTGCGGGGACAGAGGGTCTTTATAAGGCTGGTACAGGGTCTGGATCAGAGGCTGCCCCTCAGAATACATGTGATATTGATCCTCTGCAGGACAAATCTATCGGGCTCTTTCAGAGATTTAAAAAGACGTTTAAACAATATGGAAAAGTTATGGTGCCTGTGCATATTGTCACATCCACAGTATGGTTTGGGAGCTTCTATTATGCTGCAATGAAGTAAGTAACCATCAACATCCTACACAGTATCAAACCATTTACCAATAAAAACAAACAATACAAAAAGTCAGGTGGTTACATGCCATTTCATTTTAGTACACGAACAGTCAAAAATTTGGAATTGCGTGTTTTTTATCTTAAAAATCTTTTGATATATAGTGTAGGCTAATGCTTGAAATTAGTTTTGAATTTCGAATGAATTCTTATGTATGAATTTTTTTATATGACTTGTTTGTTATGGATAAGTTGGATTGGATGTGAAGGAAAAGCAGCCATCAAGTGGCTAAGCATACAGTTGAAGTCAAAAGTTTACATACACCTTAGCCAAATACATTTAAACTCAGTTTTTCACAATTCCTGACATATAATCGTAGAAAACATTCCCTGTCTTAGGTCAGTTAGGATCACTACTTTATTTTAAGAATGTGAAATGTCAGAATAATAGCAGAGAGTATGATTTATATCAGCTTTTATTTCTTTCATCACATTCCCAGTGGGTCAGAAGTTTACATATACGTTGTTAGTATTTGGTAGCATTGCCTTTACATAGTTTAACTTGGGTCAAAGGTTTTGGGTAGCCTTCCACAAGCTTCTCAAAATAAGTTGCTGGAATTTTGGTCCATTCCTCAAGACAGAACTGGTGTAACTGAGTCCGGTTTGTAGGCCTCCTTGCTCACACATGCTTTTTCAGTTCTGCCCTCAAATTTTCTATCGGATTGAGGTCAGGGCTTTGTGATGGCCACTCCAATACCTTGACTTTGTTGTCCTTAAGCCAGTTTGCCACAATTTTGGAGGTATGCATTGTCCATTTGGAAGACCCATTTGTGACCGAGCTTTAACTTCCTGGCTGATGTCTTTAGATGTTGCTTCAGTATATCCACATAATTTTCCTTCCTCATGATGCCATCTATTTTTTTTAAATGCACCAGTCACTCTTGCAGCAAAGCACCCCACAACATGATGCTGCCACCCACATGCTTCATGGTTGGGATGGTGTTCTTCGGCTTGCAAGCCTCACCCTTTTTACTCCAAACATAACAATGGTCATTATGGCCAAACAGATAAACTTTTGTTTCATTAGACCAGAGGACATTTCTCCAAAAAGTAAGATCTTTGTCCCCATGTGCACTTGCAAACTGTAGTCTGGCTTTTTTATGGCGGTTTTGGAGCAATTGATTCTTCCTTGCTGAGCAGCCTTTCAGGTTATGTGGATATAGGACTCGTTTTACTGTGGATATAGATACTTGTCTACCTGTTTCCTCCAGCATCTTCACAAAGTCCTTTGCTGTTGTTCTAGGATTGATTTGCACTTTTCACACCAAACTACGTTCTTTTCTTGGAAACAGAATGCGTCTCCTTCCTGAAAGGTATGATTGCTGCATGGTCACATGGTGTTTATACTTGTGTACTATTGTTTGTACAGATGAATGTGGTACCTTCTGGCATTTGGAAATTGCTCCCAAGGATGAACCAGACTTGTGGAGGTCCACAATTTTTTTCTGTGGTCTTGGCTGATTTCTTTTGATTCTCCCATGATGTCAAACAAAGAGGCACTGAGTTTGATGGTAGGCCTTAAAATACAGGTACATCTCGAATTCAGTACACCTGCTATCAGAAGCTAATTGGCTAATTTTTTAAAAGGCTTGACATTATTTTCTGGTAGCTGCTTAAAGGCACAGTTAACTTAGTGTATGTAAACTTCTGACCCACTGGGATATAGTCAATTAAAAGTGAAACAATCTGTCTGTTAACTATTGTTAGAAAAATTACTTGTGTCATGCACAAAGTAGATGTCCTAAATGACTTGCCAAAACTATAGTTTGCTAATATTAAATCTGTGGAGTGGTTAAAAAAATTAGTTTTAATGACTTCAACCTAAATGTATGTAAACTTCTGACTTCAACTGTACATGGGAACTCCTATACTGGTTAACCATCCTATATTGTTTGGTTATTTTTGACCAAAATCACTTTATCTTATTAGTAAAGAGTTGATGAATTTTCCTCCACTTGCCATCTGAACAAAAAAAGAAATAAAAATATTTGAAGTCTAAGTGGGGAAAAAAACCCCGACACCTTTACTGTTAGCAGGACACTATTGACCGACCATAGAAAATAAATGGGAAAGACTAAAAAACAAAGAATTATTTTTTTTATATGTCAAATACAATATACAGTACAAATCAGCCACAATACAGAACAAACACACAGAAATAAACGGGTTAGACCAGTGTTCTAATTGAGAAAAAATTTGGGCCAGCAGAGAAAAATGCTGGTAGCCGTGAAAAAACAAAATGTCTACGCCGTTTGAACTGAATAATTACATCAGATGCACGCATGACTCCTCAAAAATCACTATGGGAATCCCTACCGAAAATTCAAAGAATATTTTGATATACACTGCGGCCAAAAGTTTGGAATAATGTACAGATTTTGCTGTTTCGAAAGGAAATTGGTACTTTAATTCACCAAAGTTGCATTCAACTGATCACAAAGTATAGTCAGGACATTACTGGTGTAAAAAACAGCACCATCACTATTTGAAAAAAGTCATTTTTGATCAAATCTAGACAGGACCCATTTCCAGCAGCCATCACTCCAACACCTTATCCTTGAGTAATCATGCTAAATTGCTAATTTAGTACTAGAAAATCACTTGCCATTATATCAAACACAGTTGAAAGATATTTAGTTCGTTAAATGAAGCTTGAAATTGTCTTTGTGTTTGTTTTTGAGTTGCCACAGTTTGCAATAGACTAGCATGTCTTAAGGTCAATATTAGGTCAAAAATGCAAAAAAAGAAAGTTTTTCTAGAAACTCATAAGTCAATCATTGTTTTGAGGAATGAAGGCTATACAGTGCTTGAAATTGCCAAAAAACTGAAGATTTCATAAAAAGGTGTACACTACAGTCTTCAAAGACAAAGGACAACTGGCTCTAACAAGGACAGAAAGAGATGTGGAAGGCCAGATGTATAACTAAAAAAAGACGATAAGTAAACCAGAGTCTCTAGTTTGAGAAATAGACGCCTCACATGTCCTCAGCTGACAGCTTCATTGAATTATACCCGCTCAACCCCAGTTTCATGTACAACAGTAAAGACAAGACTCAGGGGTGCAGGCCTTATGGGAAGAATTGCACAAAAAAAGCCACTTTTGAAACAGAAATAGTTAGAAAAGTTTAGAGTGGGCAAAGAAACACAGACATTAGACAACAGATAATTGGAAAAGAGTGTTATGGATCTTAACCCCATTGAGCTTTTGTAGGATCAGCTAGACTGTAAGGTGCGTGAGAAGTGCCCAACAAGACAGCCACATCTATGGCAAGTGCTACAGGAAGCGTGGGGTGAAATGTCACCTGATTATCTGGACAAACTGACAGCTAGAATGCAGATCCTTGGCAAAGCTGTCATTGCTGCATGTGGAGGATGTTTTGATGAGAACTCTTTGAAGAAGTTCTGAACATTTTTTTTCAAGTTGTAATAGTAATTTGTCACGTTATTAATGTCCAGACTATACATTGTGATCAGTTGAATGCAACGTTGGTGAATAAAAGTACCAATTTCTTTCCATAAGAGCAAAATCTGTACATTATTCCAAACTTTTGGCCACCATGAATAAATGAGTTGTAAGACAAGAGTGTGATGTTAGACTCAATAATATACTCATTTTTAGAATTTAAATAATGGTCACTGTGGCTGAAATGCATAATGTATTGTAGAGTTATAAATAAGACGTAGCTCCTACTTGTGTATTCCCAAATGCCTTATTACATTGTTTTTTTCTGTTATCACTGTTGTATATCAGCATGGATTGCATATTTAAATATTTTGAGGGAGGGCCGCTTGCCACAGGTGCAGCATAATAAATGTACAAAGATATTTCTTCACATAACATCCATGTAATAACATCTAACATAAAAGATAAATACAGGCAAAACTATGCATATTAACTGCGTGCATATTAATCTACCTATATCGATGGTTTAGTTTTAAGATAAAAGATGATTTAAAGTTAGTAATTTAAGTATACCAATTTGATTTGCAACTGTGTGTTTACAAAGATGAATAACCTTGGGCCCTTAAAGTTCACAATCATTAATTCTGAGGATATTTAAAGAGCTTTACAGTTTTTTTTCCCTCTATATACTCATTTTAATGTATGTTGCTTTGTTTGTCGATATTGTGATTAATTTAACCTCAGTTAACTAGAGACATTTAATTCCATGAACTCAATGAATTGAAGTGCCTTTTGCCTCAAAGATAAAAAGAGCCGATTAAGCATGCTGCCGTTAAGGTGAGGCTGGCAGAGAGATTGAGTTTTACCAGATAAAGTCTGTCTGGGCCTCGGCAGGTCAGACAAGCTTTAGCGACGTCAGCTGGAAAATCAACTGCTGTTCCAAAGGCACACTCAGTCTCTTTGAGCTTACAAAAGCATATAATCTCTCTCTCTCTCTCTCTTGTAAAGATAAATCAGTGTAGACATGTGAATGTTCTTTGTGTTCTCTCCAGAGGGGTGAATGTGGTCCCGTTTCTGGAATTCATTGGTTTACCGGATTGGATGGTGGGAATTTTGCGAGATTCCCAGGGTGGCTATGCACTCACAGCCTATGCAATGTATAAGGTACAAACATCAACCACAGCTCAGGGACTTAAAGGTGCACTCAGTATGTTTTTGTTTATGTTGCGATTTGGGAGTTATCTTGGACTTAAACTATACTATACCATGTAGTGCATAATGTAGTATCACATAAAAGCAAAGGTTTTCAATTTCCAGTGCCATTGTGTAAATACCCTGTTCACAGTCAGCCATGATTTATTTATTCAGTGATTGAAATTGTCTAATAATAGGAGGATTTCTGATGTAAAATGAGTGGTATTTGGCTGGTCACGTGATCTTAACATGACGGACCCAATGAGGCAGCCCAGCTCTTTTAAACAGTTTTAGGCTACTGATAAGATGTAGTCATTATCTTTTGAGTGTACATAATTTAAACATACCTTTCAAAAGTACTAAAGATTTCTAGAGATGTAAAACTTTCTTAATTGTTAAAAATTACCTAGTGCACCAAAAAAAAAAAAAAAAGAAAGAAAAATCTGCCCCAAAATTCATCTTCAGACCTCTATGGTCCCATATGTGTTTGGAATATAAAGTATTATATCCTTTGTCTTGTGTCTAATAAAATCTAAGCATTTGAATGAATTACATTCATTCCATTAGCTGTATAATTGTGAACGTATTTAAACACTTTGCCTTCCCGGTCACAGCTCGCTACACCTGCCCGATACACTGTTACCCTGGGGGGCACGTCCCTGTCTGTACAGTACCTCCGCAAACACGGATACCTGTCTACCCCTCCACCTGTTAAAGAGTATCTGCAAGACAAAATGGAGGAGACCAGGGAACGGCTGACTGAAAAGATGGAGGAGACGAAAGAGAGGTTTTCTGAGAAAATGGAAGAAACCAAAGAACTGCTCTCAGGACGAATGGAGGAGACAAAAGAGCGCTTCTCTGAGACTAAAGACAAATTTTCAGAGAAACTGCAAGAGACTAAAGACAAAATGTCTTTACGGAAGAAAGCGGAGTAGGCTGATGGCTGCATGGTTTGCTGTAAATGAACAAATCACACTTTACTGTGAGAGGAGAATCATTACTAAATCATGAGCATAGAGAAATGTTATTTTACATAAAGAATTTCTCAACATCAGTTATCACTGTCACAAGGTGTTTGAGTGTTCTTATAGTGGACTTGTGGTACTCCTAATTGACTTGGTAAGGTACTAAACGTTAAAACAAGAACTGTCAAGACTAAATGGTTTTCATGCACTTAAATTGTTGAATGCTGGAGGGAAATAAACTTGAAATTGCTAGAGAACTACTAGAATTATTTACCATATTAAGCCAAAATCAAGTGTGTTTGCATATATTTTAGTTGTTTTGTTAAAAAAAAAAAAAAATGTTTTTGTTTGCATAACAGTGTGTGTCTGTATTTGAATTCTTGTGCAAAATGCCTGCGCAGTCATCCGAACTGGTCCTGTTTTAATGATGGATTGCACTATTTGTCTGTGTATCTGGATTGTTTAAAAGGTCAGTGGGTAATGGAGTAATAAAGTAATTTCACACATTGAATCTGTTTACTTGTATTAAAAACCACTTGTGATGCTGCTAGTTTTAATAAAAAATCATAAATCACCAAAATATGTAAAAGTGTTCATTAAGAGTAATAAAACTGGTCATCTGACAAATGCACATACAATTGTTGTATTTATTAAAACCCAAAAGGTTCTAAATATTAAACAACACGAATTGGTAGTTTTTAGTTTATTAGTTTTAGCTGCAGTTGGACAACAGCAGAAGTACAAGCATAAGAGTTTGAATATGACAGTGATTAGAGCAACATGATTATTTTTGTTCTGAAAACGAGAATTGCAATAAGAGACCTTACGCTTGGAACCTATTAGCTACCCCACAATGGTAAAAAAAAAACACTTAGATTTAAAGTGTGTAAATATGTATGAGTGCATGTATATAAAATGTCCACATATGTGAACATACAGAGTCTCATCAGTCAAATTTTGTGACTGAATGAGTTGATATTGTGTTTCTAGTTCTGAACGGCTCAGAAGCTGTTTTCACAGACACTTGATAAGCATCAGGGTACAACAATTATTAACCTTTTCTGTCATTGTTAGTTCTCAGCACTTGTGCAGGGAATAAAAATGAAAAGCTTTTTGTCGCTTTGATAAGCATCTCTGTAAATTGCTCAAAACTTCACAACTGTTGTTAGTCAGGTGCTTGTAGCCAAAATGCCATTGCTATGTACATTATCTTCAGGTATACAACTATAGACATGCGAATACAAGGTACTGTACAGTGGAGCACCAGAATAAATATCTGCAATTAAAATAACTTTTTGCTCCTATACGCCACACACAGAATGTCTGAAATATATAACAAAAATAATAATGTTAAAACTACTTCTCTCTCATTTGGTTCATTATTAAACTTTGCAAAGACAGGAAGCACAACACGGTGGCATGAAAAACCATGTACATTATTGGGACTCAAACTAACTCATTTCAAACAGTCTGGTGAAATCCAAATTGTTCTAATTCAGCAAGACTGTAATTACAAATCCTCAGTGTTTCGGTCTGTGATTGGGAGTCTGGCACTGATTGGTTAGTTTCCATAGACTGTGAATTCCAATGTATAATTCAAAGGTTGTGGTGATTTTTTGATTAAGCAGGTATCAAACTTGTCAAATGACGATCCCTTTGTGTGTATGCGCCTCTTGTGGTTGGGGGCAGTGTCTAAAGCAACATTCTTACTGTAGCGTGATGTTACTTAAAAATAAAAGAAATGCTCTGTAGTTTAGTATTTTCATAATTAAGCATCTTTCTGATAACTTTCCTTTTACACACACAAAAATCAAACATTTGAACTAGGCATTTACAAATCCGTTGCCACTGCACCATGTTAAAATCTTTATATCAACTTTAAATTATGTTACATTATTAACAATGTCTTTTTTCTGTGGTTTCTACCCATTGGGTAGGATATGTGCATACAGACAAACATTATTTACAGCACCTTACAAATAAAAGAGGATAAAAAAAACAGATTACCATACACAGAAGAAAGCACCATTGGAAGTGAGGCACAGCTAAGGTGGGAACTTTTAGAGTGCAAGTGGGTTCCTACGTCGCTCAAAATCAATACGATCAATAGGCACCGATTCAGCTCGCGAGTAACATGCAAACTCCTTGGACAGTAGAAAACGGCCGAAAAAAAGCTCTTCCTTTGAGACACAAACCAAAACCAGACTAACCATAGAGAAAAAAGGGGGAGTGTTTACCACAATGGGTGATGGAAAGGAAGGCAAAAGAAAAAGTGCAGCAGATGAAAAGCAGCATTGCAGCAGCAGCAGCAGCAAAAGCGGGAGCAGCAAACTCACTATGAAGCTTAGCTCTGCAAGATAAATACAGCCAGTGGAAAAGAGAACAGAGCAACACGTGATTGGAAAAGGGTTTTTAAAAGGAGGCAGTTTCAAATGCAGTGACATGCATTGTGCTCTCATTTTGAACTTTGTATCCTTGGTTTTTTCTATGCAAGTAGTCTGAGAGAACACATCTTCAAACTCTGCAAAGTTGTGAGCTTTTATAGCCTGTGCTTGAAAGACAAGAGCATCTAGACACCACTCAAGTGAATCAAGAATTCTATATATAGCTGAGCAGTTGAAATTCTAGAATTCTTCATCTAACCTAACCAAGTTGCTCGGACTCTAAAATTGCAAATTTAGCCAAGCAGCTGGGATTCTAGAATTGGAACTCTATTCCAGCTGCTGGGGTTATATAATTGCAACTATCCTTGCTGCTGGGATTTTAGAATTGGAACTCTAGCCAAGCAGCTGGGACCCTAATATTGCAACTGTAGTCAAGCAGCTGGGATTCTAGAATTCCAAATCTGGGATTATAGAATTGCATCTGTAGCCAAGCAGCAGGGATTCTAGAACTGGAGCTCTATCCTAGCTGATGGGATTATAGAATTTGAACTCTAGCCAAGCAGCTGGGATTCTAGAATTCCAAATGTAGCCAAGCTGCAGTGATTCTAGAATTGCAAATCTATCCTAGTAGCTGGGAGTCTAGAATTCCAAATGTAGCCAAGATGCTGAGATTCTAGAATTGCAACTCAGCCAAGTAGCAGTGATTCTAGAATTAGAACTCTAGCCAAGCAGCTGAGATTATAGAATTGGAACTATAGCCAAGGTGCTGAGATTATAGAATTCTATATCTAGCAATACAATTACAATTCCAGAATTCAAAACCATCACGCAGATGGGATTCTAGAATTTTGTAATCTAACCCCAACTGCTGGTATTCAAGAATTCCAACTTTAACCAAGTTGTTGAGATTTTAGAATCTGAAGTCCAGCAAAACTGCTGGGATTCTAGAATTACAACTGTATCCAAGGTGATGAGATTCTCGAATTCTACTACTTGGCTAGCTGCTAGGAGTCTATAATTCAAAATCTAGAGCAAGAGAGAGTTGATTTGTTTAGACTTGTTTGGAACACATGTCAAAATGACACAATTTCTAAAAATAATAATTACAAAAAAAAAAAAATACTACTACTATTAATAATAAAATCCCACCTATTGCAGGGCAAAAACAAGAGTAATGCCAACCTACACAGACATTGAAATAAGAGCATCTGAACACATTTTGATTGGCTGACTCTAACATTCGGAGTACAAATAGACTAGCTTATAAAGGTGAGTGTGTTGCTTTTGAAAACATTTTTTGACCATAATTCCCATCTAACGAAAACATACTTAAAAGTATAAAAATCACCATGGCCTTTTCTGTCTTTGACAGATTACATGGTGACTAAAAACAGGGGCTCAGTCTTCAGTCTCCTTATTAAAGGGATATGTGTGCACTAACTGGTAAGAGTCTTTGGGATTTCTCCTAAATTCTTTCAACCTCTGGACCAGATTCAAGAAACATCCTGTATCTGGGCCTACATGACTGTAATAAATTCCACCCAAGCTTAAACCGAATGCTGAGAGTCACTCAAAGTTCTCATCTTGGATTTTCAGACTGTATGTTTACGTGGCAAGAGGAATACATTTGGACATGAAGAGAAGATCAGTGTTCAGTATTTGTGTGCGGTGGACAGGACCTGGTGTCAGGATCGGGTTCACTGTGGGTGGTGACAGAGTGACATCCAAGGCAACAGGACAGAGGATTGCTGGGTACAAAAAGAGATTTTCAAAAATGCCCATCGCATTAGCCCTTGACTTCACCACATTTTTAAACCTGATTGATTGTCATTGGGGACTAGATCAGCATGCAAAACAGGATTTGTAATCCTTCAACCACACTGATATTTTGATTAAAAGATTCTTAGAACATCAGTTGGCTGTGTTCTGTAATTGGCCCTCTGTGGTGGAAATGGTACAATGTTGACCTTTAACCTCTGAAAATTATATTGTTTTCTTTACAGACTGCAGCTCATAAAAAAAGTTAGTTGAGTTAGTTCAATCAAAAATGAAAATTCTGTTAATCATTTACTCATCCTCATGTCATTCCAAACCTGTATGACTTCAGTACAACAGTCATTCACCATTTACTTTCATGACATGTGGGAAACAAAATGTAATGAAAATGAATGGTTACGGAGGTCGCTAATTCCTAACATTTGCTTTTGTGTTCCACTGAATAAAGAAATTCATACGGGTTTGAAACAGTGTGAGATTAAGTAAAGGATGTCTGAGTTTTTTTGATGAATTATCCCTGTAAGAATAAGTTTTAAAAATTGGGCTGATGGAGAACAGATTGGAGCACTGCTACAGTGCACTCTTCTTTCCAGAACTTCTTTAGAATAAATGACAAAACATCTAGTAGTAACATGTCCAACCTGTTCACTTCCAATAGTAAAGTGAGTTTTTTATGCTTCCAGCCAACTGACCTTGAATCAGCTAGAGTTTGTGAAAGTGGCTTGAAGTGTCACTGGAGATGATAGATGAGAGTAGAGCAGACACTCTGTATTCTGTGCCTCTTTTAGATTAGATTATTTTAGGCTGGATCAGAGATTTTTCTTGTGCTGAAGACATACTAGATAATTTCCCTACCATAGAGAGCTTGCATTGAAGCATATGATCAGATCTACATGAAAATAAACCATACAAACAGTAGACATACACCCCCCCCCCCCCAAACAAAAAAAATTCTCTGATCAACCTTAACAGTAGTGCAAATTTCATAGAAGGGTTTTGATTTAAGTGTTTAACAAGTCTTTAGGACAGTCAACGCCCCATGTCACCTTCCACATAAACCTTGGCACTAGGATTTGGATTTTCACCATTTTTCTGCATTTACATTTTGTTCATGCAGCACAGATCTCGGTCTTTACAAAAGAAATTCTTATCCACACAGCTAGTGTGGCTTGGGTAGGAGGGGACGTTCGAGAGGGACCCAACGATTAAACTAACAAAAATAACAACAACAACAACAACTAAAAGCTTGCCTTGTGCTAGAATATTTTTCTTAATTGTAGGCTATACATAAGTAATACAAAGCAACAAAGGTGTGAGACTCCAGGCAGTGCATAAACCGCAATGTTAGCGCAGCTGGTCTGACAAAAAAAGAAATGATTCTTTAGTACGCTCAGCTCAACTTTGTTATCTTTTTAACAAATGGTTTTGCTAGTGTTGCCAAGACCCATTAAGCTTTGTTGTGAATGGGAGTGTCTACAGGGAGAACCCCTTCCCTTTATGGGTGGAGAGTGAGAGCAATTTCCAATCTTGCGCTAGCCCCACCCCTCTCACACAAGCTCCTCCCTCTGTCTGTTCTTGCTCAGTGCTATTGTGCTCTCTGGGCTGCTCTGATCTGTCCTGCCCCTAGGCGGAGTCTGCACAGTGACAGGGACAGGCGGGTTATTGCTGTGCTGGTGGAGGTAAAGTACTATGCCCGAGTTCTCTCCAATGACTTGACTGTAAGCGGGCGGTGGGCCCTCCATGCGTCCATGGGCACTGGAACTGGCAGCACTGATCCCAGAGTTGCTACTGGGAGGGCGTGGCCCACTACCAGCCCCTGAACCATGCATGTCGATGAGGTCGCTGTCGAAGATGGTCCGGTTGGGTGGGGCACGCACAGACTCTCTGTTGAGCTCGAGCTGCTGTTCAGGGTCTCTCAGCTGCAGTGTGCAGGGCCCCTGGTATGGTGGCGGTTCCTCTCCGTCTGACAGCGAGATGGTGGGTGGCAGATCGATCTCATGCTGCAGGTATGGGTAGGTGGGCTGGAAACGTCTGAAGCGGTTATGCTGCATGAAAGTGGGAGCGGTAAAATGGTCCCTTAGCTGAGGAGCGTACACCACCTGCAGAGGAGAAAAGAGTGAAGAAAAAACAAAATGAGAACCATCAGTCTCAGTTTTAGAGGACCCAATGACATAACACAAAAAGAGGGCTGCACGATATGGAGGAAATTTGCAATATGTTGGATAATGCGATGTGTGATAATCCTATGATGACGGGAATTTTTGTATCGACTTGGTACCGAAGTACCGGTACTTTTGTCATCCCTATCAGAGCCACCATCCTGCAGAATTTAGTTCCAACTTTAGAATCCTGAGCACACCGATTAAGCCGGCGCCACACTAGCCGATTTTTTTGTAACATAATCGCCGGCCAGGCAGAGGGAGACGAAGCACATATTAGCGTCACTCAGCGGGAGGTCGTTAATCACTTGACTGTCGGGACTCCCTGCTGAGTTAATGGTTCCAGCAACGGAAAAGCAAACCAAAATGGTCAGAATTTTTTTTTCTGTCGCCGAGGCAGGGTCTTGTGTTCTCGTCTAGTGAACAATGAGCTTCTTTTCTTATTGAGGAACTGACAAAACGTCAAGTTGATCTGAATGTTTTTATTGCACTCAGCTGTATATCATCACAAACGCTTATTGAACTTCATAGTGATTCTGTCACAAGTGTTTTTTTCCCTACACTAAAATTACATCAGAAAGCAGAGCCACTACAGTCTTTTAATTGAACGTAATTTCATAACTCACTGAAAGCTGCATATTGACACACTTTCTACGACTTGCCTTGAGGGGATAAATACACAATCACGTACTTTCACAAGGTATGTTACTCCGTGAATCGCACACCTTGCTCATTTGGCGCATTTGTTTAGGAACTTGCATTTTCTCCCTTGGTTTGTTTTGTATAGGCAAATATGAACACGGAAATCACACTCGGATCTGCACCAAATTTGGCCGATTGCAAATTAACACTGGAACGGTTGACTTGTGGTGAGGCAAATAATATCCCTATAAAAACCATGAACATACCTGATGGATCTGCGGAGAAGAAATCTGTAGGTCAGCTCGTCACTAATTCATCATCAAAAAGCGGATACAGCCTTTAGGCGAATGCAATAGATATTGATGCACGTTTAAAATGAGAGTTATTTAATAATTCCTACGGTATGGGCCACACAAGATTTTCTAATTTGGCTCTTTACTGGTAAAGTTTTGGCACTGCTTTGGTTCAGTTCTGGCAAAAAATATATGTACCAGATTTAGGCTTCATTCACTTTCTGAGCTGGGCCACATTTCAGCTGTTTATTTCGGACAAAGCTGTGCTAAAGGAAATTTGCTGACTGGATAATGAAGGATAAAATAACCACAACGCAAATTTTACAATTCATACTCATCTGTGTGTTGGATAATATTGATTTACAGTGCAACCTCAGACTGGAATGCACATTCTGTACCATGCGGTGACGTTTTGTATAACCGTGACATAAATATTACTTTAATATTTGTAACCGTAACCCACTGACACATTTTTACAAGAACATAATTTTAACTGATTTATCAATGTATGAGCTAAATCTACTAAATGAAAGAAATGCAACATTGTAACTATTTTTGCCCCCGTTTCAGAACAAATCAAGCAAGCTACAGGTCTTAAAAAAAAAAAAAAATTAATTAAAAAAAAAAAAAAAAAAAAAAAAGAAATAATCACACTAATGCAATTGTTTATGCTCACATGGTACTCCCGTTGTTATTTCGGCGAAATCCACGTGACAAGAAATCAGAGAGTGTTGCAGTGAGTTAATATGTGCTCATTAAGTGGAAAACAGCATTGAAAGCATGCCTTGATTATTTTTTACCTCGATTATTTTACATCTTGCATTAAACATATTAAACAACTTTGCAACAATGGCTGTTTAAGCCATTTGTGAGCAAATACAAAAATATCCATATACATGGATATCTTAAAAGGCTAAAAAAAGCCCTAGCTATACCACACAAGAAAGACTGTATGAGAAAGAGTCTGGATGCTCAGCTAGAACAACATTAAAAGTGTATCTTTAAGCAGATAACAGCATGCTTTTTTACAATAATGATATTCTACTCATGCCATTTCCACGAAGATAAATAATGACCACTCTCCCATTTTCATATAAACCCACCAGGGCCCCAAAGTTAAACCGTTCCCAGTTCAGACATTAGTATGCAAATGTGCAGCTGATCAAATATCATTCATTTAAGTGAAATCTGCATGTCAGTTAGCCGATGAGATCAGCCTCATAACTGCAGGGGCCACGTTTACATAGTGAGTTTGAGGCTGATGAGAGGTAATTTACGCAAAAAGACCACGAGTGTCTGTCCTCTCAGACGGCTGTCTAGACGCTGCCAGAGGAGGGTAAGAGATTAATGAACCGCTGAGAGACAACCCCCCAAACACACACAATGAATATATATGCACTCATTCTCTCCACACACTATATTTTAAGTGCTATCACACACATACACAGTAACAGAGATGTATCCTCCCTTACACACGCCTACACTGAGAAGACACTCACACGCACACACAGACACAACACACATGGGGAGACTTTACTCTTTGTAACAGGCAGACATGTCATTTACACAAGGAAAAAAAAAACAACCATTCAAATTATACAACAGTGCAGAGGACACACACACAAACAGCTTACCTCAGATGCCCCTTGTCTCAGACCATTATCCAATGGCCACAAAGAACCCTCCTGTAAACAAGGAGGAAAAATAGACAGATATAATATTCAATTATTTGAATTTTTGGATGAGCACATTTTACCACATATATAAAATATTAAAATGACAATATTCCAAATAAGAATTATTCCAAATTATTAAATTAACAACTGACAATCAATTCGAGACCCTGCTAACAACAACAAAAAACAAACAAAAAACTGCTTGAACCAGCTTAGGCTGATTTGATGGTCCTCGGTGGTATTCCAGTATGGTAAGGCTGGTCTGCTTGGCTAGTTTTAGATGGGTTTTGGGCACTTGTCAGATCATCAGACTGGGAGACCAGCTTAAACAGACAGAGCCTATTTGTTAAACCCTAATAATGCTCTGTGCCATCATACATCAATGGCCCAAAAAAAGACAGTAACATTTTCCCAGACATCTCTGCTGGACTCCCTCCCCCTCATGTTCCCTCATGAATGAAAATGAAAAGTCTTAGTCATTTAGCAGTCTCTCCCGGGTGCTGCAGTGGTCTGCGCGTGTCTGAGTTTGACTGGCATCTAGACAGAACTGCTGAACGTAATCAACATGCCCTGGTCTCTGAGGGACGCTGCCATTGTGTCTTCCAAAACACACTGCCTTTTTGAAGAAAAAAATACATCGCTTTTTAATTACATGTAGTGCATCCAGTAAGGTGTAAAATGTCCTAGTGCAGCATTCAGGATTACATGAGATATTGTCTTAAAGAGTTTGGAAGGAAAACTCTTTGTCTAGTTTTACCAAAGGCCAGGGGTGGGAGATATGGCGAAAGATATCGTGGTGACTATATAGTGTCAATCGATAGAGATTTTGCTATATGCCAAAAGCCAACACAAAGCAGAAAAATGTAATCTGCAAACTGTCATTAATTATTATTTTTTTTTTTTTTCAAGTTTTCTATTTATTTAATATTTATTTTCTGCTAGAAGTGTTTTCATAATTTTAGATTATTTTTCAGCTAGAAGTGTTGGATTGTTTTTTTACTTTGTTGCATTGCATAAAGGAAAGTTTATAATAATATTCATCAACAACATATCAGACTGAAATGTGGCATAATGTCACATTTAGCATTATAATAAAAATCATTTAAAGCAGAGTATTTTTTATTTATTCTTTTACTTCGAATATTGTCAAGTTCCAAATGAAGAGAAAATTATATAAGATTAAGTATTTGGAAGTATTTAATTCACTGGATTTTCAAAAATAGGCATTACAATATGGTTGTTAAATATATTAACCAATTTTTCTTGATTTTCCAACAAAAAATTATAATATCTTGATATATATAGTTATTGTGATATAAAACTACTCATATAGTGATTTTGGTCATATCACCCACCCCTACCACAGGTGTTCCAAAGGTCCCTTTTTGTCACTTTCAGGGTTCCCACACCATTTCAACAAATTAATTTCTCTATATTTCCATGACTTTTCCAGTTGCATTTGATTACTACATACTAGCAACTGCACTCACAAAAAGTAATTTCTAGCCAATAAAATATCTTTGGGCTAAAAATATTTTCACTATAACAATTTCCATGACTTTCGTTATCTTATGTTACCAAATGATCAAGGACTGTGGAAACCCTGCACTTTAATTGATAATGACTGCAAAGCTAGGAAATGTTGGGGAGAAGAGGGGAAAACGGTATTGGGAAATGTCACAAGCTGAACTTGAACTTGTGTCGCCCACATGCACTCTAACCAGAGAGCTCATGTTCCTGGTTATAAACTGCACAACCACAACGAAAATCCTCTTTCTGGTTATATGAGGCACCCACACATGCTATATTCTCTCTCATCAGTTCACTGCACTGCTGCAAGTTATTTTGGATAAGACACAAAGGAGGCCTTTTCAGAAGTAAACAACCAAACCACACACACACACACACACACACACACACACACACACACACACACACTCCACTCGAGAGACTTTTAGGTCCCGCTGCACAAAGCACTTCTAAAATTGTAAAGCACCGTTATCTTCTTTTCTTAGATAAAAGCTTAAATGCATAAGATACACTGAAACAGCTTAGAGATCACCCAGCAGGTGAAAAACTGCTCATCTATACAGATGTTTCATGCAATGCATTAACTCAGTTTGGGAACATCATGGTGTTCAACTTTGATGTTTATGATTTTGTATAAGGTTTTATATGATTTTGAATTTTGAATTTTTGTTTATTCTTTTTATTTTGTGGAGGGGATTTTCACAGCTTTTTATTGTGGGGACAGATGAGAGGAGATAGAAAATTACTGGGTGTAGGGTCTTGGGCATTTAGACACAACAGAGTCTTAAACCTGTGTCTCCCGTGTGAACTGCTAGGCGACAGCTGTGATGTACAAAAAGTAATCTTTAGTTTATTCCACAGCTCCTCTGCATGTTTAAAGAAGTTCGAGGGAAGATTGTGGAAATGCTGATACTGAGATTAGTTCAGTGGTTAGTGTTCTTTAAGCTCAACTGGTGGAGCATGGTGCTAATAACACCAAGGTCACAAGTTTGATTCCCAGGGAACACACATATCGAGAACATGTATTGCTTGAATGCACTGCAAGTCGCTTTGGATTAAAGTGTCCTCCAAATGCATAAATGTAAAGTTTATTGGTAGGACAGAGAATGTGACAGTCTTACCGGCTGCAGAGAAAGGTCCTGACTCTGTGCCTGACTCGCCCGGCTCAGGAACGACCAGGTGGTGAGTTTATAGTGGTTCAGGAGGCACACAACCACCACGACCATCACAGTCATCACGACAATAATGATCACAATCTGCACAAACTCCAGTTCAGCTGCAACATAAATAAAAAGAAACCAAAAGACTTAGAGCAGTGCAGTATAAGAAGGCACATAGATAGTTGACATGAAATACTTTTTGGAAGTTAAAGAAAATTCTGTCATTATTTACTCATCCTCATTTTTTATGTTTTCAACCAGAAAGCTTTTTTCTGTGAAACACAAAAAAAAGAAATTAGGCAGTATGTTAGTCTCAGTCATTTTTCACTTTTATTACGTCTTTTTTTTTTTTTTTTTTTCACACAATGAAAGTGAACATTGACTGGGACTAAAATTCTGCCTAACATCTATTTTTGTGTTCCACGGAAGAATGTCAATTTTTTTTTTTTTTACATGAGAGTGAGCCAAAGGATGAAAGATTTTTCATTTTTGGGTGAACTATCCTTTTAAGAGAAAATGACCAGTTACAGCACCTAAAATACATACTTTCCTTAACAGTTTCACATAAATTTTAATCCAAATCTTGATTTTTAGACATTGTGTGGGTCAACTGCGCATGTTTATTGAAGGGGCCGTGACATGAGTAATCAAATTTTCCTTTTCACATGTAAGAGTACACTGCACAATAAAAACCTACTGCAAGTTTCAGAACTCAAAACTTCCTCCTTACTGCAAAAAGAGCATTTGTTGAAACCAAGCTGTCAAAATAACTTGTTCTCAACTTCATGTCACACTATCACAGACATTTGCATCTGACCGCCACCACAACAACACATCAAGGACTAATAGGGCTGCAAGCATCACCGTGACAACTGCCCCCTTATGCACATAAATATATAAACTTGCATAAAAGACCTTGCCAAAGCATGAAATAAATTCCTGAAATTATGAAATTTAATGAGTATAGTAAAGTATTACATCCTTAGTAACTGGGTTGTGGATTCTTAATCCTAGGGACGTATTCATTTTCATTTTCTTTAGAGACTTTAGAGACAGACTTTAGAGACTGATTTTGCGCTACATAGCGCATTATGGCAATGGCGTATTCACAAGATACGCATTTAGTGCACAACTAAAGTCAAGCGCACACCATGACTGACTGCAGACTAGGTGGGTCAACTACACATCCATTCGTCCCCGACTGAAGTTACAATCCCCAAATTCCTTAACAAAAAGGAGAGTTTATTCGATAACATGTCAAAAAATAACATGAGCCCATTTATGCGCTCTATCTAAAAGTCAAGCTCCGTTTTGCATTTGCTTCATTGCAGATTCAAGTTATAATATTATATTTATGTTGTTGATATAGCTGATCAAACACACACATATATACAACGCAGTTGAAAAATCAGTGATTAAAAGGCGCTTCAGTTTACCAGGGATCAAAGCTTTCATCTCAAAAACACGCAGCTTTAGACGGGAAAATCCTCACAATACTATGACTGGATCATTTGAATAAACAATGTTTTATTCAACAAGGTTTTCTTCTTCTAAAATATTGTCAGTGCATTGGTACTATCTTGCAGTGTTGTTTATTTTTCGTAATATTTTCATCAACAATGTTTTAATTAAAATTGTTTAATTATCCTCATGATCCCGTCTTTGTAAACGGAATCAAAAGATAATTACTGACATATCAAACGTCAGCAATTTCGTAGACAAGATTAACACCGTGTTCGGGACTTGTATTAAGTGTGGCTGAATTTATTTTTTTTTGTTAATTAAAAAGCTTTCATAAAAGGTAGGACTGATCTATTTAAGTATTGTCCAGTTGTTTAGTGATATTTAGTCGTGTTGAATATTGGATATCTGACACCTGGAATATTTTTAGCATTGACATGTACATGTTACTGGCGTATAAGATCTACGGTATAGTGCAATGACAGACAGAAATGTTAAACCAATGCAAAAAGTTCAGTATTTATGCTCTTTTGGGTATTTTGTGATATTTTACAAATGGTTTAATTTTTATTTAGAGTTCAATGACACACTTTTAAAGTTCGATCCACAATACACTCGTAATTTACGCATAATTTGCGTGCACCCCTCCCCCGCCCTCCAACCACTGTATAACACCTTTCACTGACGGTGATTGGCCCTTAACCACTGCAGTGGTAAAAAATTGCCACCGTAACAGCCCTAACAACTACTTTATCTTATCACTTCCGTATCCGACCATTAGCAGCGAGATGGCAAGGAGAGAGAGCAGGTCAATCAAGAGCAGAGAGCCAGTCATAACAGTGAGCATTTACTGTCAAGTCTTAAAGGGGAAGCAGCCACAAAGCAGAGCGTTTCTGACAGAGGCTCAGCATGAGGGTGGAAAATGATCAAGTTTTACAAATATATGACTGTTTTTTTTTGTACAAAATAACTTTACTAATATTGTAAGTGAACCTCAAGGAACACCCAAAGGAGACCTGCTCACCCACCCTGCTATTTCTATAATTATTTTTATTATTTTAATATTTTAAATTTAAATATTAAAATAATAAAAATAAATCTAGAAATAGCAGGGAGGGTGAGCAGGTCTCCTTTGGACCACAAGATGGCAGCAGAATCATCAAGAGCCAGAGTCACCGTCTATAAAAACTATGGTCCCTCCAAATATCCAAAATCATCCAGCATACAGGCTGAGAGCCAGTTTGGTTTGACAAAAATAAAAACTGAAAGAACCAGAGTGGAAAGCTGTCCTGGAGTGTGCTGTCTATAAGCAGACAGACAAGTGGGCAAAGTGTCTAGTACAGCAGGACAGTGCTATTCCTTCTATCTGAAAGCCCTGTCTGCATCAGGCCGCCAGAACCAACATGATGAAGCCAAACACAGCTCAATCCATGTTTCTGAAAACACTGTGCTCTGTTAAAACATGAGGCACACCCTGCTTGAATCAGTTGAGAGTCAATACTCAAGACCAAGGCTGTTTCTCTGATGGAGACACTTTGTAGAGCTGCTTTTGGAGAGCACAGCCAGGCTTTTCAAACAACAAAAATGAACATTCAAGAATTCTCCACCAACTGTGCTGAGTGACCCTTCTGGAACCTTGTACAGTTGAGTGAGCTGAAAGGAGAGACTGAAAATGTGAGAGTGTCACAGAGAGAATGAAAGAGTGAGTTCTTGCCTGCAGTGCAGTACAGCAGGATACTGGCACTCACACATCAAAAGAAACAAACACTTCTCTCCCAATTTATGGCATAAGAGGAGAGACCAAAAGAAGGAGAGAGCAGAGGGGAGAGTGAAGAAAAAAAGAGAGAGGATGACACAGACAGGGAATCAGGCAAGACAGAGAAAGGAAGTGACAATCAGACAGGCGGACAGATAAGACAGAGCAAGAGAGGCTCGGATCAGAGTGCCAGAAAGGGCAAATAAGACTACAAACACAAAGCCATTAGACTGGAACTGAATCAATACAATACAAAATCACTACAGGATTCAAACTCTCACGCACACACGAAACGGATACTATGACTTGTGCACAAAGAAAAGTCCTTTCAAATATACAGTACTGTGCAAAAGTCTTAGGCACATGTCTTAAGATGGTTATTTATATCTGCTACTTTAGTGTGTCAAGAGGAAATATACATTTTATACTCCCAAACATTCCTTTTGCAAAAAGAATATAATATAATAGAAGAACAGGGAGCCCTGCAACAGATGGCATGGCCCTCACAGAGCCCCCCACTGAACATCGGGTCAGTATGGGATTACACGAAGAGACAGAAGTAATTGAGACAGCCTAAATAAATAAAAGAACTGTGGCGAATTCTCCAAGAAGCATGGAACATCCTATCTACCAACAACCAAGAAAAACTGTGTCCAGGTGTAAGTAGGAGAATTGGTGCAGTTTTGAAGGCGAAAGTGTTCACACCAAATATTGATTTAGCTCTTTTTCTGTTTACTGGACTTTGTATAACGTTAATTTATTAATGAAAACTATTTGTAATCTTTTTTTAAGAAATCCTCACTTTGAAAGTTTTTCACAAGTGCCTAAAACTTTTGCACAGTACTGTACATCCTCAGATCTGTTTTGAGGACATGAGGGCAGTTCAGGTAACTCAGTACCTTTACATGTACAGTTCTAGTCGAGCTACAGCATGTTTTTGCATAGTTGAGCTACAGTTTTCATTTGTCTGTCCAAGTATACATGAAAAGGAAGGACGTCAAATATGGCGGGTTTAATATACTTTGTGCGTCACCTCTGCCTTTTGAAACATGCATGGACACAACACCGAGGCCAGTTGTGTTACGATTAATGATTACAACAGGCTAGATGAAGCCGAGCTACAATCGTATTATCTAGGTCTGTTATTCCGGCTTCACAAAAATGGTACGAGTTACGAATTGGTACGATTTCAGTCAGACTAAAGCATTTACATGACATTTTAAGAAGACAAATGTTTTAATCCGACTGAAATCAAACTTTTAAAGTGCATGTAAATGTACTGACTGTTACAAACACTATGTACACTCATGGTGCTTCCACACTTGGTTCGATTGCTTGGACTGAACCAGAGTTCGTTTCCTCACCCCTGCTGGTCTCTGTTATCATCATATTTTTTGGGTTCGAACCATGGTCCGATTGCGTCATCAACGTGAGCACAAGCGGAAGCTGTTTACCACTGTAAATCGGTAACAACTCAAGAAGATATCAGCTTCACTGTGTTATTAAAGTATTAATTTCTTTGGATTTACCACCATAACTTTAAATGCACGGAACGACACTTATGTTTGTCTGCCACAATGCACTGAATGTGCAATGATGTAATTAAAGTTAGCGTTTGTCTGCCATGAGCCCGCGGATGCGCTAAAAGAGATGTGAAGAATGAGAGCTGCTTTCTGAAAGTGATTCATTTGGACAAAAGCAGTTATGAGAAATGCATTATACCAAAATAATTGCGATCGGGAGCCTGCAAAGATGCAAATTATACGTCATCACAAGCAGTTCACTCACGTGATTTGGCACGATTGCGCTCATATCAGCATCGAACCGTACTGGAGTTCTCATTAACAGTACCCCAGACCACCTTTCAATCAAACTCGGGCGTGGTTCCTGGGTGCACACTCGAGTTTGGAAAACAACGTTCACATTATCTAAACGAACCAAACTTTGACGTCATTCGAACTAGGGTGCGCACCAAAGTGCTAGTGTGAAAGCACCCTAACAGTTGCGCAGATCAAACTACTTTATCTTAATTAGTAGTGCAACAAGCAATCAGATTACTGTCTGGTGGCCAAAATATCATACATTTACATGAAAAGAATTTTATAGAAACTTGGGGGGTGGGCTCTTTTGGCAATTTGGGCCAGTAAGCAACCACTTAGAACACCTTAGCAACCACATGGCAACCACCCATAACACTTATTTGTTGCGACGAGTTTTGCAAGAGCAAGCACCACACATTTTTTTCAGGTGTAAAAACAAAGCTAGTTAAAGGAAAAGTTCACCCAAAAGTGAAAATTCTCTCATTATTCACTTCCCCTGATGCCATCCCAGATGTGTATGACAGTCTTTCTTCAGCAGAACACAAATTAAGATTTTTAGAAAAATGTCAAAAAGAAGCTCTGTAGATCCTTTTAATGCAAGTAAACAGGTGCCATCAGGCTGCTGGCTATTGACGGTCCAAAAGGCATATTTAGGCAGCATAAAGTAATCCACATAACTCCAGTCGATCAATTAATGTCTTCTGTAGCAAACTGATAGTTTGGTGTAAAAATCGATAATTAAAATGTTGCTTCAGCCCAGCGCTGAATGTCTGTTTGAAATGAGCTAACTCTTGCGTGGTGTTCGTTCCGCTGTTGTATACAAAGCGCACGTTTCGGACTTCTCGTGTGAATACGCCATAGCACTTACAACATTGATGCGTCGACTGCTGGCAGGAAGTGATTTTTTAAAGTTAATTAAGTTTTAATTACTGATTTGTTTCTTACACCAATCTATCAATTTGCTTCAGAAGACATTAATTGACTGGAGTCTATGAATTAGAATACCTGCCCAAAAATCGTTACTCAACCAATGGCGTGAGTTGGGAGTGCGACTATCTGACAGTTCAAAAAACAGCAGATGAGGGGCGTATCTGGAAAGCTGGAAAACCTTGCTTATTTTGCAATTCCGTTCGGTGGTGCTAGTGTCGCAGAAATTATATACTTCAGCTATAATCACTTGGCTATGGTCTTTGTCTTTGTCATTATCACTTTAATCTGGTCTCGCAGAGAGAATTTGTCCTTAATATTTGTGACAGTGTAACGAGCTGTTCTTTGATTGTTACGTCATGTCCTAGTCTCCTACTGACACACTCTCTGTCCTATTTAACACTGACCTCCTATGCCAATCAGAGAGAGAGAGAGAGAGAGAGAGAAACAGAGAGAGAGAATGAATGAATGAAAAGAGGGTCTGGGTATCACAGACTGCAGATTAGCCATGTATGCAGAGTTAATTAGTCTCTGCAGACCACAGCGAGAGGATCAAATTGCATCAGGCTATTCTGTCACCAGGCAGAGCAGACAGATAGCGCTAGACAAGACAAAAGAGAGCGAGTGTGTGGGTGAAGAGCAGAAGAGGGAGGGCAAGAGAAACACAAACAGAGAGGCAGAGAAAGAGAAAGAAGCAAAGTGTGTGAAGGTGATACATCTAGTGAAATAGATAGAGGTCGCAGCCTTCATGGTCATCTATACATGTCCTTTTAATGCATTAACCAATTCACAGTGACATTCACAAATGTATGTTAATTTGAACACTTCTAAACTGGATTTCCCCGCTGGATTTCTCTGAATCTAATGCATCCTCCAGACCCTTTGCACTCTAATACACTGACTAAGTGATTCGGGCTGGTAACTGGAAGGTTGCGGTCTCGAATCCCTTTAGGGGTGAGTTCTGAGCTATTACCACCAGTGTGCCCTTGAGCAGGACACTTACCCTCAGGTTACTACAGGAGGACTGAACCTGTAATTAGTGTAATGTCACTTTGAATGGCAATCAGTGTGTTTACATGCACTTGAAAAGTTCGATTTCAGTCAGACTAAAACAACTATTTTGTCTTATTAAAATCTCATGTAAATGCTTTTGTCCGACTGAAATCATATTTTTGCGTAACAAACCTTGAAAATGCGATTGTAGCTCGACTTCGTCCAGCATCGCCATGTTTCTTTGTGCGGTTATATTGTGCAACAGCACGTTTTTGCGTGGTCAAGCTACAGTCTTAATCTTTCAGTCCAAATATACATGGCACAATATGAATGAATGAATGTTACACTTATAAAGCACTTTTCTGACACTACACTCAAAGCGCTATACATAGTGAACAATGGGTTCTCCGCAACCACCACCAGTGTTCAGCATCCACCTGGATGATGTGACAGCAGCCATAGTGTGTCAGTCCGCTCACCACACACCAGCAATTGGTGGAGAGGAGCTAGTAGAGTGATAGAACCAATTCATGGATGGGGATTATTAGGATGCCATGATTGATAAGGGCCAATGGGGGGAATTTGGCCAAGACACCGGGGTTACACCCCTACCCTTAATGAGAAATGTAATGTGTAACTGAATAATATACCTCTACCTTGTTTGTGTTGTGTCCGACTTCCAGGTTAAATACATAGTCGCGCATCACCTCTGTGTTTTGGATGATGCGTATAACATCAAAGTCAAATGTGGTTCAATTAAGGTGCAAACATGCTGGACGAAGCTATTGTCTAGGTCTGTTAAGCTGACTTCACAAAAAAACTTACTGGTATGATTTACATTTACAGTACATTTTAAATAGATGAATAATTTTTTTAGTCCGGCTGAGCTCAAACTTTTAAAGTGCATGTGTACTGCAGTTGTACACATTAATCAGACTGCAACCGGCCTTGCCATTGTGCTCATGCTCTGAAAGACAGAAGTGATTAAGTGATGTATTACCGGCACTTCTTCAGTTGACATCCTTCCTTCAAATATTTGATTACACATTGTGGCAAGAACATTTATACTTGAACAGACAGATAAAGACTGTAGCTCAACTAAGCAAATAAAACTACTGTAGCTCAATTATAACAGTGCATGCAAATGTACTGAGCATCTGCTAAATACAGTTGCAGGGAAAAAGTTTGTAAACCCTTTGGATTCAAAAGTGAATACTGTCAATGTGTAAGAATACACTAGAATATAAAAGAGTTCAAAACAAACACACATGGACTAAAATTAAAAACTTAAATTCTGATTTCATGGGGATTTTATTAAAATACGAATGAAGTTAAAATAGCAAACAGGAGTGAATTGCAAGAATGAAATGTAATACTCTAAAAGCAGGTGTGCATGCATGTGTGAAACAGCGCTCATTAGGGGTGGGTAAAAATATAATTTTCAGATTAACTGCGATCTCCATTTGAACGTTCTCGATTCTTAAATCCCAAGATCGATCTTTCACTCAATGCTCTACCTTCTACTACAATGAGAGGAAATCAATCGCATTTGCAACCAAATTTCGCACTATGCGACTAAAGTGAATATATTTGGCAACTGGCTGGTAAATGTTTACATTCACCAGTAATTGTGTAGTTTATTCGTGAAGCGTTCAGCAGCGAGATCCCTTCACAGCCTGTTGAGAGTAAAAGTTGTTCCGTGTAATGTGTGTCCAAAGAGGAGATCCACGCAACCCATTTGTTATTGAATAATGTCTCTTTTAATACTCTCTGTTCTTTACAGTCAGTTGTTGATCAAAAACAACTACAAAAAAAAAACATTTAATTCTAATCATGCATCGCACAGATTAGGTAAAACCATTTGAGTCCCCTCTTGTTAAAATGCGCTCATTTAAAGGCACTGTTTACAGAAATACTGTTTTTTGTTAAAGGTGCAGTAAAATTCAGAAACCCTTGTTATTAATGACACCTGTGGCCTTTAAGTGAACTACAGTCAGCTACCTATTGCTCGTGCACACACTCCATAGGGACGCTTGCATCGACCAAAACAATGACGTAACGTACAAAGAGACAACGTGATTCACCGGCATCATGCTGACAGATGAGGTAGCATAATTAAAATTACAGTTATGATTGTTTTACTACAAACTTTGAAACTGTATATTATATTTGACTCTCCAGTGCTGGAACAGGGCTAAAACAAAATGTGGATATAGGTCTGACTATGTGAGACTGTAGTTTGAAGTAATCACTTTTCTTTGCATGATACATTGACTGCATTTATACGATAGCCTATGTCGGCGTTAGCTAGCTAGCCAGCTTTATCAATAGCTGTTAGCTAAATTTGGTGGATGATGACAGTAGCTGTTTATAAAATAGACTGTACATTATAAATATCTTGACACAATTCAGTATTGATGTGATTCCATCACAACTGTCATTTTGATTTATCGATGCGCTATTGTTTTATAATAATAGAATGTATATATTTTCTGTATAACCAAGTTACGTTACACTTATGAATGGAGCTTTCTGCATTATCTTGAACATTGTCTAGCATTCATTTCATGTGTTATTGTAGTTTAGCTAAAATTACACAGATCAATCCTTATGGCACTATATTTCACATGCTTTGCACTTATGTAAGCTTACCTGTCCAATAAGAAGAAAGCCAATTCAGGGTCAGTTTTGATCCCCAAAACCGAATGAAGCTCCCTCCAGGAATCAAATGCCCTGCCGACGTTCGCTCTAGTTTTCGCTCCACCATGATCACGTTCCCGTTTAGCCAGACGAGATTCAGTAGATAAATGTTTTTTTTTTGGCTTACTCAGAGTTTGTGTAGGAGTCGGTGTTGTGCTGGGAGCCGGACGTTTGCTAGATTCCATCTCTAAGATAACGTTACCTAGTGTTGCAGTTTGTTGTCGCTGTTGAATAGCGGAAGAGAAGCACTGAGGCAAGGCTCTCGGTAGCACGCCTAAACATCACATCCTTTGGATTTTCCCGGCAAAAGCGACCCGCTCCCTTCGCATGAAAATCAGTCTACAGGCTTTAATAAGCAACCTAGGAAGTCCGGGAAGGGCTCATTTTTTAAGTTGCGTTACATGCCGTTCACACATTGGCAAAAGAAGGGCGAATATTACATGAAAATGGTTACATATTGCACCTTTAAAGAGACAGTACTGGTTTTAGCACGTATTCAACAAATCAATGTAAATACTAGTAAATAGTACAAATTATGCAATTTAACAATTAATATGTAAGAAAAATAATATATGAAATATAAAATCTTATTTATTGATTAAATACATTTATTTGTTCATTTTTAAAAAGCCAAAATGTGACCAAAATGATGAAGTAATGATATTTAATAGTAAAATTAATATTTTCTTAATGTACCTAGTTAAAAGGTCCCCTGTATAATTAACAGCGTTAGCTGGGAGATAATTAGTTTTATTTGTAAGCAAAAGAACAAGATTATAACTGAAATATGAATCTATATGAATCGATATTTAATCGAAACCAGAATCGAATCGAGAGCTTGTGAATCGGAATTTAATTGATTCTGGAAATCTATATCAATACCCAGCCCTAGTGCTCATGTTCACCTGGCCCCCCTCTAATCTTACATTCAGCTAACATGAGGGGGGGGGGATGGAATCCGTCTAGATGCCAGATCTGTCAAGATGCCTTATTCCACAAAACACACACCAATCCTAAATCATTTACAGCATTGCACATAACACCTGGTACCCGACAAACATACACAAACACAGCTTTTCCAGACGGTCTAAGAGATGGGCACCCTGCACGAGACACTGCATCATGCCAAGCTAGTACTGGAAAAGAGGAGCAGGTGTGCTTACCTGATGTCAAACCCTGCCTGCTGTGTACATACAACACACAACTCTATCAGAGTGTGCTACCACTAATCAACACTTCAACAAAAAAAACTAAAATCTGATCACATTCAATAAGGACCAAAATGTTCTTGGCTTCGGTAACAGAGCTGGAACTGACTACTTGGAACTGACTACTAAATGGATATTGCAACAATGAATAAGTGTTTAGATTAGTCTAGGTTCAGACAGTATCTGATTCTTTTGTTTCTTCACTCCCTACCGAGAGCAAGAACCACATTATGGTGACCATGAGGAGGTTACCCCATGTGACTCTACCCTTCCTAGCAACCGGGCCAATCTGGTTGCTTAGGAGACCTGGCTGGAGTCACTCAGCACACCCTGGATTCGAACTCGCAACTCCAGGGGTGGTAGTCAGCGTCTTTACTCACTGAGCTACCCAGGCCCCCCCACTGAAGGTATTATTAAATTAGTTAAAATATTTAATAAACACACACACAATTGGCAGGAAGTGTGTGGAAATTTGTGAATGATGTGTGTCCCAATTCTGTAGAGATTTCTGCGCACACAGATTCCATATGCATATGGATAACAGTAACAGTCCAAAAGAGTGAATTTAACACAGTCCGAGATGATTTATAAAAAAAAAGAAAAAATGATATGGTATCGTGATATGATATCGATGACAAGCATTTGAGTAATTTTCGATATTTAGCCAATGTTCAATATCTAGACGATCAGGCGCGTGTCGTTAAAAACGCAAGCAGTTCGTCTTTCTCAGACTGTATGAAGTTGCTAAGATAGATGCCTTGCTAGCGACTAGGCTACAATGGTCCGAGTCCAGACCCCGGATTGATTCCATCTGGACCCATAAGACTTCATGACGATGGTTGCATCCTCTCATCGTCTCTAGTGAGCAGTGCGACAAAACAACAGTGCTGTGTACACCAGCTCTGATCTTTCTGGGCTGCATTCTTGAATATTTTTCTCTAGCAACGAACACGCTTCATTCATGCCCTGTCCCGCTCCGGATGCATTGCCTCTTTTCCCCGCATGAGAGTAGACAAGAGGTGCCACATAAGTTAATGTGGTTCCAAAGCGGCTTTAGACCATAACGTTTTTTTCCTTCTAAATTTAGCTTTATAAATCAGCATGTATCGAGTCTTTAATAATAAACAAATAGATTGCCATTCTAATTTTGTGAAAATTAATCAGATGTCATCATCTCTGGCACGGATGACAAGACAATAAAATTACTAGTTACCCTTTCTCACTATAATGAAAATATAAAAATGGTCCATTCACTCTTTTACATGTTCTAAATTTTCTCTCAGGGGATACCCCTGAACCCCCATACAGTTTCATTCCTCAGTCACAAGGGCTTCTATTCCCCCATAATTGGGTATCTGAATATAAAGAAATATAAAAATATATAATTCGAATTAAAAAAAAAATATTCAAACAAATACTGGACTGCTGTCATTATGCTTCAAAACGAACAGATGTTCTTTTAACATTAATTTCCAACTGCACTCAATTCGTGAACTCTATAAAATATTTTAATATTTTGTAGAAGATCCGTCAGACCCCACTGCTTTGGCTATTTCTAGGCCCCAATGCAGTTTTGTAAAGGCTATTTTAACTGTTTAGGTTTTTTTTTCTTTCTTTTCTTCTGCCAATTTGGAAATAAAAAATAAAAAAAGTGCAATGTGCAAATGTGCATGTATATCGGGATAAATTTCAATATCGAACGATATGAAAAAGAATATTGTGATAATATTTTTGGCAATATCGCCCAGCCTTAGTCTGATGTAGGTTTTATGTCTTACATGAACACAATTCTCAGCTCGCTTTGGATGTGTAGCCTAAATAAACAATATGGCATGCAACTGCCCTAAAAATTTTTTTTTTTAATGTAAATTATATTACTAGAAATTAATAATTGTAATTAAAATGACAAGGGAAATAATCAACAATTATGATTATTATGATATGTGCAGCCCTACAACATTGCTAATATCAACAGCCTAGAGTGAATTTAATGATTTTGAATACTTGGTGGAGGAATTGTTTATTCAGTCAATTTAAAGGGACAGTTTGCCCAAAAATCATGTACTCACTCTCATATCCTTCCAAACCCAAATTAATTTCTTTCTTCCATGGAACACAAAAGGAAATGTTAGGCAAAATGCTAGCCTCGGTCACAGTTCACTTTTATTGCATCTTTTTTTTCCATACAATGAAAGTGAATGGTGGGTAACATTAGACTTATTTTCTGCCTTACATCAACTTTAGTGTTTTATGGAACAAAATAAAGTCATACGAGTTTGGTATGAATTACACGGTGGCCAAAAGTTTGGAATAATGTACAGATTTTGCTCTTATGGAAAGAAATTGGTACTTTTATTCACCAAAGTGGCATTCAACTGATCACAATGTATAGTCAGGACATTCATAATGTGAAAATTTACTATTACAATTTGAAAAAAAAAATAAAAATAAAAAATAAAATAAAATCAGAATTTCTTAAACTACTTCAAAGAATTCTCATCAAAAAATCCTCCACATGCAGCAATGACAGCTTTGCATATCCTTGGCATTCTAGCTGTCAGTTTGTCCAGATGCTCAGGTGACATTTCACCCCACACTTCCTGTAGCACTTGCCATAGATGTGGCTGTCTTGTCGGGCACTTCTCACACACCTTACAGTCTAGCTGATCCCACAAAAGCTCAATGGGGTTAAGATCCACAACACTCTTTTCCAATTATCTGTTGTCCAATATCTGTGTTTCATTGCCCACTCTAACCTTTTCTAACTATTTCTGTTTCAAAAGTGGCTTTTTCTTTGCAATTCTTCCCATAAGGCCTGCACCCCTGAGTCTTCTCTTTACTGTTGTACATGAAACTGGTGTTGAGCAGGTAGAATTCAATGAAGCTGTCAGCTGAGGACATGTGAGGCATCTATTTCTCAAACTAGAGACTCTGATGTACTTATCCTCGTTTAGTTGTACATCTGGCCTTCCACATCTCTTTCTGTCCTTGTAAGATCCAACTGTCCTTTGAAGACTGTAGTGTACACCTTTGTATGAAATTTTCAGTTTTTTTTTGTTTTTTTTTTGGCAATTTCAAGCATTGTATAGCCTTCATTCCTCAAAACAATGATTGACTGATGAGTTTCTAGGAAAGCCGTTTCTTTTTTGCCATTTTTGACCTTATATTGACCTTAAGACATGCCAGTCTATTGCATACTGTGGCAACTCAAAAACAAACACAAAGATGTTAAGCTTCATTTAACAAACTAAAGAGCTTTCAAGCTTCAAATGATTCAGAGAGTGCTCTGAACGAATTCTACTGAATCACGAATAGATTCAGACCGTTTTGCAAGCCTGTTTGGCCAATTCACTGAAAAGAATCGACTCAAAATAATTATTCATTCGCCAAACAGAAATGCTGGACACACTTCATGATTGATGAAATATTCGGAGAGTAAATGTTTCACAATCGAAGCGCTCACGGTATGCACAGTGCATATGACTGTACAGATGCAGGCGTCACTTGCCTTGGCTATTTGACCCGCAGTTCGGCCTGTGCCTATTGATTCCCGACCCGCACCGCAAATGACAAATGTAAATATTTTTCCACCCGTTACATCAAACATTAGCGGTTCACCCATCGGGTACCCGCCCATGTACAGGACTCTGCTGTTGCTTCCACTTTATAAAAGCAATAAGCCACTCGAGTACATGTGTTACTGTGATTTTACCGTGGGTAAGGGGGTTTTAAGCACTTCGCTTCACTTCATGCCCAAGAACACCCCATTACCATGGTAAAATCAATGTAACACATGGCCTTTCATGTCATATTTCTTTATTTACAACAAATAAAGACCAACCAAAATGCCACAGCTACACCACAGGATATTCGGTGAGATAGGTTGAATTGACAAGTGCAGTGATTTTGTTTGCCAGCATGTCTGTCGCAGTCAAGGCACTCCTATAACATCAAAGTGTTTTCACAGGCGCTTCAGAGCATCAGCGTTAAGACATCAATGAGCATTTTGACCATTTAAAACTTGATCCGTACATTATTCCCTAGTTTAGGCTCATAATGTGGCATTTTATATATACAAAACAGTTTTGTTAATAGATAGTTGCTGAGTATACACCTGATGGTGAAAGTCACAAAATATAAATAAAAAAAGGCTTGACAAACCTGTCTGAGGGTGTTTGTAAAGGACTGATCACACAGGTTGTCCGTGTGCTGAGATGAAAAAGCCAGAGGCATGCAGGGACAGTGAGAGAACAACACAAAACAAGCTGGCAGACTGGCACCCTGTTGGGCACCAGGGGAGTGGGCATCTAGCCCAGCCCAGGAGAGGAGCCACCAAATAAACAGCACAGACAATCTGAAACGGGCATTACAGCCACGCACGCCAACGCAGCCTGATCTCTGTAGCTATGCCACACGGGAGCTTTCACAGTCAATAAAGAGATTATTTAAAAGAATACAGACTTTGAAGGGGAAAGACAGACTTTGCAAGCACATATTTTTCTTTGGAAACATTTCAAGTTTGTTCCTTTTATAATAAATAATAGCCTCAAATGTTCGCCTGAGCCGAATATAACCATTGCTTATTTTAGACTCCACATTCACAGGGTGGATGTGACCACAAAGGATGACGGCTAAGGTGTGGCGACCTACACACACACAAATGTTGTGTACTAAACATCAGCTCACCAAGCCCACAAACTCTAACAACCATGACTGGGATTATAAAAACCTTGCCAGACACGTTTTTTTCCCCTTCTTTATTTCATTTAAAAAGGTGCAAGAAGCGGAACAGTCTGCCTGAGGGCATACTTAGCTATGAAGGGAGTTTCTAAAAGATCAGTTGGAGGAAAAAAAAGCTCTTCTTTCTAAAACATTCCTCCATGACCGCTAGCTGAACTTGCAGGAACAGCTTCAGTGCTGAGAATCACACTACTCCATCTGAGAACATTAGAGCTCGGGTGGGACAGAGTTCACCAGTGAAATTTCCAAAGAGCGAGTTCAGTAAGAAGTGAAAGGGAGAGATGAAGACCGGGATGAAGGAATAAGAGGAGAGAGCAGGTTCTTTATTCCGCAAAGTCGTGTTGTTGTTGTTAGCCACACCCAGCCCTTATTAAAACTTCATCCTTCATGGGTGGTCCTGTTTAACGTAAAACAAAAAGTATTGTATGGATTTCTAACGAAGCTCAGCTCGTTCCTTGGTTTACTTAGGATGTCGTGGCTAATGAGTCACTCACCGAGGCTAGATCCTACACTGTTCTTAATCAGCTGCAGTGCTGCTTTTAAAGCCTCAAGCAGAACAAGCAGTTTATATGCAGTCGGTTATAAGTTTGGGCCTGGCTTGGAGCAAGATCTGTTCCCAATATGGGTGGGGACATAAAGAAACTGTGCTACTTAAAGACTACACTTCCCTACAAAGGCAAAAACGACACTATAATGCTCAGTTTTCTCTGAAAATTAGCATTTTTGAGCGAAAATATGAGACCTGACTTTGGTCTCAATATTGACAAAATTTGTAGTTTTTGCATCTGCAGTACAAGTTTCACTACTCTTATCACACATGAAGTCATGAAGAGAAATTAAAATTTGAGCTGAACTGAGCTGGGGCCACTCGTTAAAGCAGGCCATTGTGCGTGGGCATCAGGATCATCCTGGGTAATGCCAAAAGCACTCAGACTGGCATGACGACACTGGCCTTTATCAATAATTCATAGTGGCACCTCGGGGCTGCTTAACCCGGCACAGCTTTCAGTGTGGTGAGCTCACCATGGAGCCAGGACCAAGAGAGGCCGCTTTTCCAAAAGACAATCCATTTGCTTCAATTTCTGAGGATAGATTTGTTTACAATTTTTTCAAGTATTATATACATTACCAAATAAATAGCTTTTCATATCCATGTTCCTTCAGAGCCTCCTTCAAAGGCTGTGTTCCTCCCGCCTCTTATTTCAGCCAGCTTTTGGCCTCGATGCTTTTAAAGATGTATTTGTAACAGAGATTAAGTATTCAGAATTCAAAACGGTGCGTACATATTCAGCAGAAATGTCACATTCTGTAGCATATGTTAGTTTCTAGCATAGACCCCCCCCCCCAAAAAAAAACTACTGAAAGGCCTTTTCTACCTACTGTGTGGGAATTCCCCAGGACTAAATTCATAATTTATGATCCAGACCGAATATGAACTTTTCACTCCAAGAACAGAGGAGTCTGTGTTTCACAGAGCTGTCATCCACCAAGGCAGCCAGAGCAGCTGAACACCATAACACACAGAAATACATCAATGATTTGAACAGACAGACAGATAAATCCTATTATTATTTCTACTACAAATCTCACTTTAATAGCATCTTCCATATCCATGAATGTCTCTTAAGCTAAAAATAAGAAGAAATGTTCACTTGTTAACAAGCATAGCATGATAATGTTTAAAAACTAGTTTTTATACCAGCATCAATACTAATAGTGTCAACCTAATATCACAGGTGTTTAGAAACTAGTTTGCGCCAAAATACCATAGATGGTATGTTACTACAGAAAAACTGTGATATCTTGATATTAGCCAGCATTGTCATAAAAAGTCTGTGAAAGCTTCTAACAGCATTCAAAAGAGATCTTATATTTATTATGACTGTGCAGTAGTAACAATAACTATAGTAAGTGGTGTCTTTGCAAAAGCTATGGTTACCATGTAAAATTCGTAAGGGCTGATAGCACATGAACATTTCATCCAGTAGCAAAGTTTAATTAGTGCAGCTACTAAGCTGGGTGCTTTTACCAAATGTATCTTAGAAACAGTTTAAGCCGACAATTTGTATTCTCATTACTGTCACGTGCATGTGAAACGTTTGGCTCTGGCAAACTAGATAAAAAAAATAAAACACGATTTTACAGCAATTAAAATGGAACAAGTAGTATAATCAAATTTGAATAGTTCTGGTAACTTACATATCATAAATAAGCTGTCACCATAAACTAACGTCGTGTCGTCTAGTCAGAGGCTCTTTGTTTATAAAGTCCGGAAGGCAGTAGACATTTGCTCCTGCCTAGAGTTAAAACACTGTCTGGTTTTACAGACTACACACGTACAGAGACAGATTGCTGATATCGCGACGTGCTGAGATCAGACATTGGCGGAAACATACCGCGCACGAAAACCGCTGATAAGAGCTGACAGCCATACGAGACTGCAGGAGGCGAAATGAAATAAAACGCACTCAAGTGTTCAAACTACAACTACAAGCTCGCGCTCAAGTCGCAAAGAAGCGTTCTGACATCATTTACCGCGACATAAAAACACTCACAAATCTCCATTCCCTGGAGTTGGGATCCGCATGTGACGTTCGAGCCATCCGGTACGGTGATGTTTTGCATGGAGCACGCGAGATACTGTAGTCGGCGCGCGATCCAGCCGGTGTGAGCACATCCAACAGATCGCGCTGAAACTGAGAGCGCGCGCCAGCAGCCTTGACATGCTGTTCTTCACTACATGCTCCCCGGTGACCGCTTCACTTCGCGCTTATTACTAAAAACCAAGCCCGTCTACTCTCTCTGACCCCTCCGGTTCAACTGAAAATCTGCGTTTGTGGGATAAACCCGGCTGATTTGCGCTCCACCCCCCCCCCTGTAAGCATCCACCCCCACCCAGCAGTCAAGGCGAGCATTGTACGGGGCTGACCTCGGGGTGACCCTGCTGTCTGGCGACACATTTCGTATCTTTGTATCTTAAATTATTGGTCAGTTCAAAAAGATATCTCACAGGTTAGTTATATTGCATTTAATTTCTACTGATATCCAGACACTAAGTTCAAGTTTTGATCCAGATCAAAAGCTTCTCAATAAAAACACGTTCATTCCTTGTGCAAAATTAAGACCACAATTAAAACATTTTACCCCACTGAATAAAAATATACTATCATTCCAGGCTGGGGCAGAGTCAACGAAATGAAATTTTAACGTTTAAAATCTCACCCCTAGTTAGCAATTCATCCCTCAGGGGAATAAAATGACATTTATCTGTCTGAAGTCTAGTTTGGAAGTCAAGTCAAGCCAACACACACGTATTGCAGACAGACACATCCCCCCGGTTTAAAGCAGAAATGGGGGAGAGACAAAGTAGGGAGTTTAGGAGTCAAGTCTGAATTTGAATGGCTGTCTGAGGAGGAAGTCTCTGGGCCAATTAGGTTGATACTCTCAGCATGCTAATGCTACCGGGGATGCTTTAGAGGTAAGAGATTTGCCACAACATAGGGTACCACACCATCTCATTTCTACATCATAAAACATGCAATTAATTTTTAAACAAAGTGCATTAAAATACAAAATTGTGACAAAAATATAATAAAAACTGATCAAAAGATTAAACAATGTAACCATCTTTTTTATAGAGACACTCCATATCAGTAAGGAAGTTCAACCATTTGGGGTTTCTGTTGCTGTTTGATGGACAGCGCTACCTAGTGTCTCCCCCTAGCCGCACAGAAGTGTATGGTCAAGGGAATGGAGCTCAAAAAGGTTTCTCACCACACAAAAAACATGTCTTGTTCAACTAAAACGAACATTTCACATTGATTCTGCGACATTTATCTGATAACACCTGCATTTGCCTGAAGCTATAGTTAGTGAACCTCAAAAATAAAATTCTTTCATCATTACCTCAGACATGGGTTTAACCTCTGGAGTCATATGGATTACTCTCATGCTGCCTTTATATGCTTTTTGGAGCATCAAAATTCTGGCCACCATTCACTTACATTGAATGCACCAACACAGCTGAAACATTCTTCTAAAAATCTTAATTTGTGTTCTGCAGAAGAAAGTCATACACATCTGGGATGGCATTCAGGTGAGTAAATGATGAGAGAATTTTCATTTTTGGGTGAACTATTCCTTCAAGTTTACCACAAAAAGATGTTAGGTAAAATGTTAGGGACTGACAGCCTCAGTCACCATTCAGTTTCATTGTATGAAAAAAGATGCAATGAAAGTGAATGGCAACTGAGGCCAACATTCTGCCTTTTGTGTTCCACAGAGGAAAGAAATTCATACAGGTTTGGAACAATATGAGGGTGAGTAAAAAAATAATAATAATATGGTGGTAGTAGCCAAATAGTTACGAAAAACAGACACGCTAAGACAATTCTCTAGTTCAACCCAATATATCATGACTCAGGAGCTGGTGACTAGCAGAGATCATAATCCTGCTGGTCACCCTTGTGAAAAGGTTGTTAGAGAGAATCAGTGTTGAGGTTTATAAAAGATATATCGTTAATAATCATTAAACGGACAACAAACACACACATTACAAGATTATACAACTTGTCCACCAAACAGCCAAAGACTGGATATTTAAAATGCAAGTGCTGTTCTACAGATTACGGCAAGGAACAAAATTACATGGTGAGTCTGTCTTGATGACAGGCTTTTTTCACAAGCCATCCCATGTCTGTATGGCAGCTATAAAATTGTGCAACCTGCTCTGTCGACAGAGGGAAAGTTCTGAAAAACATCGAGACACAGACAAGTGAAAACATTCCAGTTATAACTTATAATATAACTGCAAGAATAAAAATGGCAGCCTTGACACTATCACCGAGACACTTCCTTCTTTTCTGAAAGCTGCATTCTGTGATATTCACACCAATCCCTGCAGGACATGGTGTGTGAGACAGGAGGAAGGGGAAATTGTCTGTTTGTGTGACTGAGTTTATGACTGGGGGATTGCTATCTGCAAAGCCATGATAGGTCGCCTGCAGATGTGATGCATTGCAGTGTGTGTGTGTGGTGTGTGTGTGTGTGTGTGTGTGTGTGTGAGTATAATCACCAGGTATTGAGTTTTTTTTTTTTTCACCTCTCTCTCTCCTGCAGCCTGCTGAGCATCGTAATGGGTCGTCTGCCCAGGAGTGAGGTAATGTCTAGGTTTAATGCCAGCCTTCTACACTGGTGCACACACACAGGGGCACAACAGGAAGAACAGCAGGCGCCCCAACTCAATAAAATGGCTGCTGTTGTGACTCCTAATGATGCTGACAACATAATAAGCATTTTGCTAACGAGCCACATGGCAGTGTTTCCATCCCTGAACACTGGCATATGGCCTCATGGATGACACCTGCACACTCTCAGACCCCTTTATGACATACACTGCCTGGCCAAAATTTTTTTTTTTTTTAAATTCGGCGTTTGGATTTAAATAAGCAGATACTTAAGAGCCTATGAATGGATCATTATTGTAGTGATTAATATGTTTCAGCTGGCAACAATTCTTTTAATCCTAACTGATGCAGTGTGTAGCTTCTCATTTCTTAAACAGCCATGTCAGAAGACGTATCCCGTGGTCGTGGAAAAGAAGTTACTGTGTTTCAGAAGGGGCAAAATATTGGCCTGCTTCAAGCAAAGAAAAAAACTAAGGAGATTGCTGAAATCCCTGGAATTGGGTTAAGAACTGACCAACACATTATTAAAACCTGGAAGGATAGTGGTGAACCATCAGTTTCGTGGAAGAAATGTGGTCGGAAAAAAATCTTGAAAGATAGTGATCGGAGATCACAAAAACGCTTGAAGTCACATCATAAAAAAAAATCAACAGTAGAACTCACAGCTATGTTTAATAGTGAAAGTAAGAGCATTTCCACATGCACAATGCGACGAGAACTTACAGGATTGGGACTGAACAGCTGTGTGGCCACAAGGAAGCCAATTGTTAGTGAGGCTAATTGGAAAAAACTACTTCAGTTTGCTAGTCATGTGGTCTGATGAGTCCAGATTTACCCTATTCCAAAGCGATGGGCACGTCAGGGTAAGAAGGGAAGCGCATGAAGCTATGCACCCGTCATGCATAGTGCCCACTGTACAAGCCTCTGGAGGCAGTGTTATTATCTGGGTTTGCTTCAATTGGTCAGGTCTAGGCTCAGCAACATTTTGTGGCCATAAAATGAAGTCAGCTGACTACCTGACTGTACTGAATGACCAGGTTATCCCATCAATGGATTTTTTCTTCTCAGACGGCACAGGCATATTCCAGGACGACAATGCCAAGATTTATCAGGCTCAAATTGTGAAAGAGTGGTTCAGGGAGCATGAGGAATAATTTTCACACATGAATTGGCCACCAGAGTCCTGACCTTAACCCCACTGAAGGTCTTTGGGATGTGCTGAAGAAGACTTTACGGAGTGGTTGAACTCTCCCGTCATCAATAAAGATCTCGGCCAAAAATGGATGGAAATAAATGTTGTAACATTACATAAGGTTGTTGAAACAATGCCACGACAAATGCATGCTGTAATCAAAGATAAAGGTGGTCCAACGAAACAAACTATGCAACTTTTTTTTGGCCAAGCAGCATATCATCTCTTCAGTAATACAGATGCAGCAAACAGACTTCTCAGATGACAAATAAACCTGTGTTTTGAGAAGTGGGCCACTACCCAGCAGGTTGCCAGTTCAACTCCCAAAAGAACCAAAGTACTATAAAATCCTCATGAAATAATAACAACAGTGTATATATCTAGTCTACAAACTTGGTGTGTTGACAAACAGGAGAAAGTAACTTGGGGGATTGATGTGCCACTTGAAATAAAAGCACCAAATCTATGCTCTACCTCACGCCCAAACCAGAAAGAAAACTAATGCCCAAAATAGACTCTTTGCAATTATGTGAACACAAATCCTGATTTCTTCTGTTTTTGTGTATTTTTCATACTACATTTATTTAGATCTTCAAACACGATATAACATAAAACAAAGGCAACCTGAGTAAACACAAAATACAGTTTTCAAATGTTTTTTTTTTTTTTTACTGAAGCAAAAATGTCATCCAACATCTACAGTATATCACCCATGTGAAAAACTAACTGCCCCCTTAAACTTAATAGCTGGTTGTGCCACCTTTAGCAGCAACAACTGCAAACAAACGCATCTGATAACTAGAGATCAGTCTTTCACAATGCTGTGGTGGAATTTTGTCCCACTCTTCTTTGTAGAACTGCTTTAGTTCAGCCACATTGGATTGTTTTCGAGCATGAACTTCCCGTTTAAGGTCCTGCCACAGCATATCAATCGGGTTCAAGTCAGGACTTTGACTAGGCCACTCAAACTTTAATTTATCTTCTTTTGAGCCATTCAGAGGTGGACTTACTCCTATGTTTTGGATCATTGTCTTGATGCATAACCCAGTTGTGCTTGAGCTTCAACTCATGGACTGATGACCGGACGTTCTCCTTTAGAATTTTCTGGTAGAGAGCAGAATTCATGTTTCCCACAGTTATTGCAAATCGCCCTGGCCCTGAAGCAGCGAAGCATCCCCACACCATCACACTACCACCACCATGCTTAACCATATTTATGATGTTCTCTTGGTGGAAATCTGTGTTTGATTTACGCCAGATGTAACGGAAGCCCTGTCCTCCAAACAGTTCCACTTTCGACTCATCAGTCCACAGAACACACTCCCAAAAGCTTTGAGAATAATCAAGGTGTGTTTTGGCAAAATTCAGAGGAGACTTAATGTTCTTCTGGGTTAGCAGTGGTTTTCGCCCCGCCACACTTCCATGGATGCCATTTTTGGCCAGTGTCTTTCTGATAGTGGAGTTATGAACAGTGACCTTTATTGATGTGAGAGAGGCCTGCAGTCCCTTGGATGTTGCCCTTGGCTTTTTTGTGACTTCCTGGATAAGTCGTCGCCATTTGGAAATAATGTCTCTCACTGTGGTTCTTTGGAGTCCCAGAGCCTTTGAAATGGCTTAGTAATCCTTCCCAGACTGATGTATTTCAATCACCTTTTTCCTCATCATTTCTGGAATTTCTTTCAACCTTGGCATAGTGTGCTACTGGGTGAGACCTTTTAGTCAACTTCATACTGCTGAAAAATGTCTATTTAGGTGTTGATTTGATTGAACAGGGCAGGCAGTAATCAGGCCTGGGTGTCTAGTTTCATAGATTTGGGAATTTAGTACTTTTTCACACAGGCCCAGTTGGTTTTGGATAACTTTTTTGCTTCAATAAATAACATTATCATTTAAAAACTGTATTTTGTGTTTACTCAGACTGCCTTTGTTTTATGTTAGATTTTGTTTTAGTATGAGATATGCACAAAAACAGAAGACATCGGGATGGGGGCCAAATACTTTTCCACAGCACTGTAGATATAAATTTAGCATCTTCAAAGGTAAGATGACCCCCTTACCTTGACATCTGATTTGTATAAATTGCACAAAATACATCTGATATCATTATAATATATTTTTTACATGTAATATACTAAACCATATTTTCCTTATATAACTATGTATTTTTACAGTTAAGTTGATTGATGACATACATAAGTAATGACAGACAAATTATATAACAGAATCCTAGTCAAAGAGATTCATCTAAAAGAAGAAAAAAGTTATATGAATTATATACAATACAGGCCTATGAATGTACACATTTATACAGCCGTATTTTTAATTGAAGGGATGTTATAAAAGCAATCACCCGATTTTAGGGTGATTTAGAAAGCGATTCATGGAGTATCATACCTTGTGAAAGTGTGTGATTATGTATTGATCTCCTCAAGGCTTGCCGTACAACGATATGCAGCTGTGTGATCACAGATGAAAACTTTCAGATTAGGTTGACGTCATGTCAGTTCTTCAGTAAAAGAAGAAGCTCATTGGTCACTTGACGAGAACACAAGTGCCCGACTCTATGACATACCGATTTTTTCAAGCAAGCCTGATGTGCTTTTTCAGCTTTTGAAGCTTATAACTCCTCAGGGAGTCCAGATGGTCAAGGGATTAACGACCTCCCACTGGCAGATGCTAATGCATGCTTCCTCTCTCTCCGCCTGGCCGGCAATTACATTAAAGCTAACACCTGAAAATCACTGTAAAAATCTGCTAGTATGGCGCCATCTTAAGTCACATGTTTAACTTCAAGGCAATCCCCAACCACTGATTCCCCAAAACTAAAACCCAAGGCTGAGACCACAGAAGACAGCTTAAACAACTCCTGAAATCTCTTGGCAGGTGCAGTTTTCTTTCCTGAGTTGAACTATTTCCTATTGAAACAGGAAGTTTGGACATTTGCATTCTAGAAAGCATTTGATTGGATAAAAATCTGTGTAGTGCAGCATGAATCATCAATATTTTTGATCAGTTTCCCCAGAAGATTAAGACTGTACATTTTAAATGCGTATAGATACTAAAGGTTAATTTTGTGAACTTTTAGGAGTCCATTATCATATAGACGGCTTCAAAGCTAATAGGCACTGACTAAAAGCCACCAAACTCTTCAAAAATTTTCATTTTATAGTGTCATTAAAATGTTTGCCATGACACACCATGTGTAAGTCACCAGAGAGAAAGAGAGAGAGTCAAGCTCAGCTGACCCAAACTTAAATGCTCTGACCCAGAAAAACAGATACTAACTCACATGCACTGCCTCTCGCAAAACAACAAAATAAAAGCCATTCAAATGTCAACATTGTTTTTTGTCAACATTTACTGTGAATGACAAACAAGTGGCACCGTTTTGTTAATTTTTCTTTTTTAACTAAATGAACTAAACTACATTTAACCAATGCATTTTCAGAAGATAATGTGAGTGGTGCAGAAGTCACTGCCACAATGATAGGGCATTGTGGGTGGTTTCTAGGGTGTTGCTAAATAGCTGTTTGAGTGTTCTAGGTGGTTGCTTACTGCCCCAATTCAGAAGAGCCAACAACAAGTATATATGATATTCTGTACTGTTTTATCGTCCACATAAGTCCAACTGGTTAATAAAGTAATAGCCCACCTCTCTCCAAAAAGCTTCATGATTTGATGTATCATTCATGTCCATAGGATGTGCTGCGCCGAAGTTTAATACTTAAGATTAGGGGTTTGTTCAATCCCAGACCCAACGAATGAGCATGATAATGATTCATACTTATGCTCTTTTGAAGCTTTGCAGCACAAATATGCACACACAGGTAACTACAGTATGGTAGTATAAAGTGACTTGCTGTATTTGATGCATATTTACAGACATAATGAGAAGAAACAAAAGACAGAAAACACAATTGAAAGTAACTTTTCTGGAGTGATGTTTTTAACAAACAGAGCCATAAAAAAAAGAGCCTGCAGAAACTAAACAGCACCTCAGCAGGAAACATTCTTCTCATGTTACATTCTACCTCTCTCTCTTTCTGTCTCACACACACACACACACACACACATTAAGAATTCATTTATTCCATTCATGCATCTTCAAGCAACAATGCAACCTGACATCCTGCAATCAGAGAGTGAATGAGTTTAGGGTCTGAATTTCATCCATACAGCCATGACTGATATGACATAAAAACACATTATGAAGCGTTATGGGTAAACTGGAAATGAGCTAATAGGACGTCTCAGTATGAAAGTCTTTATTCACAGAGGGAAAGAGAGAGAAGAGATATTTGTGAGGAATGAGAACCTCAGGGGTACAACAACACAACGGGTTGGAAGAGAGAATGAAGAAAGAATGAGAAAACGGTCTCATTTGCATTCCGACTCATTTAAAATGGTTTGAAAACAGGCAAACATTTTGGGTGTGGAGGGCACATTGGGGGAAAAAAAAACACTGTTATGAGTTTTCATATAATTTTTGGACTGCAGCTATTTAGGTTCAGCAGTGTTCAACTGCAGTAAAACATTACAGCAGTTGTTGGCCTTTTGAAAGAAAGTACTATGGCCGTACCATGGTACAGTAATAATATTGGATGGTAACACCATGATACTTCCATATAAAGAGGCCCTAAAGTATATGGACACTTAAGTCCCACTTAAGACATTATATTATATAGAAAATATCAAACAAAGTGGCATCTGCAAGTAAATAATGATAGATCTTTTCTTAGAACTAACTTCACTTTTCTTTAAGAATCTGGTCTCAGAGTGATTTTAATAGATGCATGAAGTCAGTTCTCCTTAAGTTTCCTTAAAAGCCATATAATGCAAAGACATTCATACATTTATGTTTGGCTTAAGAGTCCAAAAACTTTTTGGGGCCACTGTTTATCATATTATTGTATAAGAATAAGGCTAAGCATTGATATAGATTTCCCGATTTGATTCAATTCTGATTTACCAGCTCTCGATTCAATTCTGATTTATTTGGGTATATTTTATTTATAATGTCCATTTTGCTTACATATGAAATAAATACTCTCTCAGCTAATGCTGTAAATTATACAGATAACCCTCTAACTTGGTACATTACAATATTAATAATTAAAAAAAAAATAACAACAACAGGGCCAAAACTATGCAGTTCAGTTGCTATTTTTTTTTTAAATTGATATAATAATCAACACAACCAAAACAGAAGTAAACTTTAAAATAAAAGTACAAGATTGATATTGGGATTTTAAAAATCAATGTCGGGATCATTAAAATGAAGATTGCGATTTAACAGATAATTTATATTTTTGCCCAACCCTTTATTCATACACCAATGTGTTTTTACATCCAAGCAACCATCAAAGAACATGATATTATCATCAAGCGAGTGCTCAAAAACTGTAATATTACTCTCGCACCATGTCCTAAACCCTTTGATATTACCATGGAACTGTTTTGTAAGTGTGGAAACACAAGTACGGGTGGTATGTTGTTTACACATGCCTGAATTATGAATTACGCCATTTCTCTTTTTAGGTCTTAACTTCTCTGTCAGTTTTAAAAAATGCCATCCATGTGAACTCCTGCATTCGGCTACATCATCAGCATCTGCACTCTGATTGGTTAGAGCAGGGGTGTCAAACTCAGTTCCTGGAGGGCCACAGTCCAGCAGAGTTTAGCTCCAACCCTAATTAAACACACCTGAAGCAGCTAATCAAGGTCTTCAGGAGTGCTTGAAGATTACAAGGAGGCATTTTGGAGCAGGGCTGGAACTAAACTCTGCAGGGCTGCGGCCCTCCAGGAACTGAGTTTGACACCCCTGGGTTAGAGGGTCGAGTTTAGAAGGTCAGTTAAGACATTATGGATTTGACCATGTGGCGACTGGCTAATTTATTCTGTTCAGTACATTTACTTCATCTTCAGATCTTAATTCAGATTCAGACATTAAGCACAAACAATTCACCCAGTAAAATGGCTGAGCTTCAAACAGTTGAGCTCCCTTCAAGTTGGCTTCCTCCCTCTGTGACACCGGGTCTCTCCTTCTCTGCCTCTCTCATTTTCTTGCATTCTTCACTGTTTTTCGTTTGGTCTTTTGAGCTGAACCTGATTGGATTCCTGAGCAACTCACTGTTTAAGACGACTCCATTTATCGCTCTGCCTCTTTTCCTCCTCTTGTTTTTATTCGCTGTCTATCGTTCTTTGAAGGGAGTGAATGAAAGCGAGGGAGGAGAGCTGTCAGTTTCCCATCTTTAATGGCCCCAGCTGCATCATTACTCTCTCAGCATACTCAGCACACAGGGTCAAATGGACTTTAGGTAACAGATGAAGAAATGAGGGAGGGATGAAGGCCACCGAGAGAGAGGGAGAGAGAGATTCCATCATACTGGGAGGTTCGAGGCACAAAATGACTGAATGAATACACCCAAGTTAATGAGTGAATACAGAAGAATAGTGGACGATAGACCTCCAACTCAGTCACAATAAACAATCCCCGATTCCACTGTGAGCCTGCGTGAGGTGACACTGTCTGAAACCCATCAGTACTGACGGTGTTGACAGCCTACGAATACAGAACCACACAGCACTCACCCTGAAAAACAGCCCAGCTAATGCAGCAACGTGTGTGGGATGTGGATCAAAGAAGCTGGGGCTAAGAAAGAAAAGACGAAGGAGAGAATGCAGGAATCAGATATTTCTCTTTTCGGACTGACAGTATTCTCATTCAGTGCAAAGCTCTACAAAAAAAAATATGTGCCCAAAAAGAACTATTTACAACTAAAAAACTAAATCACAACAGTCACTATTGAGTGTGCGATTAATTTAGCAAACAGGTGCTCAGCCTCTTGGTTCGTTAAAGGAATAGTTTACCCAAAAATGAAAATTCTGTCATCATTTAAATGATATTCTAATCCTGTATGGTGATGTTAGCCCTAATGTTCAGTCTCAGTCATCATTCACTTTTATTGCAAGTTAATGGTGAATGAGACTATACTGCATAACATCTCCTTTTGTGTTTCCCAAAAAGACTTAGAACAACGTGAGGGTAAGTAAATGATGACAGAATTTTCATTTTTGGGTGAAGTATTCCTTTAAGTGTTAATCTAAAAAAAGACTCCCGGTCCTCAAGTCATCACCCATCTTTAGAGATAAATTACTTTCCTTAATCCCGAATATTGTGAAAAGTCAAATAATGAATCAAAGTGAATGCAAACAAAAGAGAACGCTCTTAAAATAGCTCCAAGTCATCAAATACCTAACAAGTGTCTCATTCACACCATCATTATCATCTGTCATTAAAACCTTGATTAAGACACTCTGAACTTCATTCAAGTCTCCTTTACAGTCGGACATTCCTGTAGGCCAAACAATTCCATCATCCGGCACTCTCAAGAAGTTCAAACGCTTCATCTGGGACTTGCCCTCCCTCCAAGCGATGCTGATTGCATACAGAAGGCATGACGTCAGTTTGGTAATGAGGCCCTTAGCATGAAAATGCAGCCCGCTGTGGTCGGCCCAGATTAGCATGAAAGATGATGGAGATTAGTGATGGAAATCCTAAACTCAAACAAACTGATTGTTGAGCTCTTCACATCAGACAAGGATCGAAATGTGACCTCCGCGACCTCTAACCCCCATCAACCTGTTTTAAAACTGTAGAGAGAATAGAAAGGAAAAACGTGAGGAGAAAGGAAGGGAGAGAGAGAGAGCCAGAAGAAAAAAGACCCAGGATTTTCTACATTTATGTGATTTACTTGTCTTATATCATATCATTTGTTGGTTGCTTTCATAAACAAATTGTAAATCTCTGATGGTTTGACAATACAACGAAATCCAGGACATGGCAAAGGATGTTTAAGGAATGTTCCAAGTTCAAAACAAAATAAACTTAATCAACAGCAGTTGTGGGATAATGTTCATAACCACAAACATTATTTATACTGATCCCTCATTTATGAAAAAAAAAATAAAAAATAAAAAATCACAGTTACCTCATAGAATTGAATGGCACCAGTCCATAAACGTTAAAATACACAGTTTCAAAAGTGTATTACAAAACAAAACAATATATGCGTTAACATTCTTTTAGTGTGACAGTTACAGTGTTTACCAGATTACATGGTTTACCCTTGTTACGTCTTCACAATGATGTTATAAAAAGTAGGCAAGCGATTTTATCACACTAAAATTGTTAATATGTATAATGTTTACGTCTCATGGCCATACTTTTGAAATATTGTGATTTTTAATGGTTATAGACTGGCACCATTCACTTCCATTGTAAGTGTCTTGCTGTAACCATAATTTGTGCTTTTTTTTTTTTTAGTTGATTCACTTGTATTGAGCCCAGAATGTTCCTTTAAGAAAATATGTCAACACCTTAGTTTAGCATAAAATGTTTTTATGTTATTAATGAAATATACAGTATTATACATTGCCACCTAGCATATTTATATTAGGGGGTCCTCAGGTTGGCTGAGAGTCTGGGTAGCAGGGTTCCTGGGTCAGAAAAGGTTGACAACCCCTTATGAACATCAAAGTGGGACATGATGTCCAGTGTGACAGGGACAAGGTCTCACTAAGTCTCGTGCTTGTCTACAGCTCTTGAGAAACTCTTCTCACACACATACTCTTGTGATGAGAGCTATTAACAAACACACAAACTGTTGAAGAGGTTGATTTACATACTCTTTAAAGTGTGCCGCTACCATGCCGCCTTCAAAGAGACAGAAAGTACCCCAAGCATTTATGCAGAGCGAATAAACATTTGTGGTTTTATGTGTGACGGTTGTTATAGGTTTTACAGCAAAGTTCTATTTTGGCGAACTTCTGTGTTGGCATTCTATGCCAGGAAAAGACAAATGTGAGCAGTGTTGTGGTTGTTCTCATCACAACCAGGGCTTTAGTGTACATAAGGTAAGATAATCCTCAGTGTGGTTTCTTCTGTGGAGTTAAGGTGTGGAATGTTGTCATGTTAAATCAGCATTGCTCGTAAACTAATACCTGCAGAAAAAGCATGATCTGTGGCCTGCATGATCTAGCACAACATAGACACTCACTTTTATCTCTTTTAAATCTATTGAAAATCAACTTCTCTGTGTGCCAGCACAATGGACATTACCATGTACTTCACCAGATAGCCCTCATGACCCTTCAAACCAGACTGAGACACATTCTGACAATCTTGTGGCTCGATTTAGAACCTGAAGTGTTTCATTTAAGGTTTTCCCTCTTAAAACTAGAGATACATTAAAGACCCATGAAATCAAAATTGTTTGAGTTTGTAGCTTTTAGTCCATGCGCATTAGCTTTGAAGCCATCCATACACATTTTAAATTTACATTCTTTGTCTTCTAGAGAGAAAAAAAAGCGGACCACAAATAATGATGACTAATCCTGCACTCCACAGATGTTTTTGTCCAATTAAATACTTTCAATAATGAGAATGTCCCTCCCCTTAACACCACCTGCAACCGAGTAAGTAGCAAATCATTGTTCATGGCTGTGATGTAACTAAAGCATTTTTACCTTTTTAAAAAGGAGGACGCACCCTTTAATATGTCCCACCCAAATTTCCTGCTTCAATAGAAAATACATCAATACAGCAAAGCAAAGTGCTTGTCAAGTGATTTCATGGGGTCTTTAGACTTTTGTCTATATGATTTATGCGTTTTTAAAAATGTTTTGTTTGCCTTACTTTTGGGACTTCTTGTATTGATGGCTTTATTTATCAGTCAAAAGCTGCTAAAAAATTATGTTGTTGGTAGTTGTTATTCTTGGTTATGTAGATCCCATCTCAAAATGTCTTTTATGTCGTAATCTGTTGAGGGTTTGGTCAAGTACAGACCCAGTGGGCACAGTGTGCTGGATTCAAATCACACTATTATCTAGACAGAGAATGAGCTTTGCCTATTATAAGGTCCAGTTAAGCAGCGTGAAGTCTGATTTTTCTTTGCTGTGTTTTGTTACATAATTCAATTGAGGATAGAGGCATGGGCGTTATGCTGTCTGAATATCTGCAGCCTCTGTAGTTTTAATACCCCAGTCAGACTTATCTTTCTGCAAACATTTTCAAGTGTGCAAGCACACACATGTAAGCACATTATAACAAATCTAAATGGAAGAGAAAACACAGACAAAATGAAATTAAAATCCTCAGAATTGACTCACTCGTTCTGTGTCCAATCACAGCTCAGCTCAGTCATGGCAGTTTTCAAAACTAATTAAATATTGATAAAGTTTTCACTTAAACAAGTCAAGTTTGCTAAAATTTCCATGACTTTTCTGACTGATCACAGACTGGGTGTATCAACTACATGACCATTCGTCCCTGTGTACACCTGGTATTAATAATTAATAATAATTGTATTTATTTATCACACATTATACATTTGCACATATACAGTGAAATTCTTTTTTTTTTTCACATATCCCAGCTAGGTTGGGGTCAGAGTGCAGGGTCAGCCATGATACAGTGCCCCTGGAGCAGATAGGGTCAAGGGCCTTGCTCAAGGGCCCAACAATGGCATCTTGGCAGTGCTGGGGCTTGAACCCCCGACCTTCTGATCAGTAACCCAGAGCCTTAACCGCTGAGCTACCACTGCCCCTATTAAGATGTAGTTTGGGTGATCCGTGTACAAGTGTACAAGCCAGATACTATACATCACCATTACACCTGGTTGTCTCTTTTGATCACTTGTGTTCAGATTTTGTGTTCAGGGGAGAGTCTTTGATATCATGAAGACATACATCAGTCATTATGTGCATGTATTACTGAATGATCATAAAGCACAAACAAGTAACTTTTATATTAAGTTATTGAGTCATACATACATGCATACATACAGTGCATCCGGAAAGTATTCACAACGCTTCACTTTTTCCACATTTTGTTATGTTACAGCCTTATTCCAAAATGGATTAAATTCATTATTTTCCTCAAAATTCTACAAACAATACCCCATAATGACAACATGAAAGAAGTTTGTTTGAAATCTTTGCAAATTTATTAAAAATAAAAAACGAAAAAAATCACATGTACATAAGTATTCACAGCCTTTGCCATGACACTCAAAATTGAGCTCAGGTGCATCCTGTTTCCACTGATCATCCTTGAGATGTTTCTACAACTTGATTGGAGTCCACCTGTGGTAAATTCAGTTGATTGGACATGAGTTGGGAAGGCACACACCTGTCTATATAAGGTCCCACAGTTAACAGTGCATGTCAGAGCACAAACCAAGCCATGAAGTCCAAGGAATTGTCTGTAGACCTCTGAGACAGGATTGTATCGAGGCACAGATCTGAGGAAGGGTACAGAAAAATGTCTGCAACATTGAAGGTCCCAATGAGCACAGTGGCCTCCATCATCCGTAAATGGAAGAAGTTTGGAACCACCAGGACTCTTCCTAGAGCTGGCCGCCCAGCCAAACTGAGCTATTGGGGGAGAAGGGCCTTAGTCAGGGAGGTGACCAAGAACCTGATGGTCACACTGACAGAGCTCCAGCGTTTCTCTGTGGAGAGAGGAGAGCCTTCCAGAAGAACAACCATCTCTGCAGCACTCCACCAATCAGGCCTGTATGGTAGAGTGGCCAGACTGAAGCCACTCCTCAGTAAAAGACACATGACAGCCCGCCTGGAGTTTGCCAAAAGGCACCTGAAGGACTCTCAGACCATGAGAAACAAAGATTGAACTCTTTGGCCTGAATGGCAAGCGTCATGTCTGGAGGAAACCAGGCACTGCTCATCACCTGGCCAATACCACCCCTACAGTGAAGCATGGTGGTGGCAGCATCATGCTGTGGGGATGTTTTTCAGCGGCAGGAACTGGGAGACTAGTCAGGATCGAGGGAAATATGAATGCAGCAATGTACAGAGACATCCTTTATGAAAATCTGCTCCAGAGCGCTCTGGACCTCAGACTGGGGCGAAGGTTCATCTTCCAACAGGACAACGACCCTAAGCACACAGCCAAGATAACAAAGGAGTGGCTACGGGACAACTCTGTGAATGTCCTTGAGTGGCCCAGCCAGAGCCCAGACTTGAACCCCATTGAACATCTCTGGAGAGATCTGAAAATGGCTGTGCACCGACGCTCCCCATCCAACCTGATGGAGCTTTAGAGGTCCTGCAAAGAAGAATGGGAGAAACTGCCCAAAAATAGGTGTGCCAAGCTTGTAGCATCATACTCAAAAAGACTTGAGGCTGTAATTGGTGCCAAAGGTGCTTCAACAAAGTATTGAGCAAAGGCTGTGAATACTTATGTACGTGATTTGTTTTTCGTTTTTTATTTTTAATACATTTGCAAAGATTTCAAACAAACTTCTTTCACGTTGTCATTATGGGGTATTGTTTGTAGAATTTTGAGGAAAATAATGAATTTAATCCATTTTGGAATAAGGCTGTAACATAACAAAATGTGGAAAAAGTGAAGAGCTGTGAATACTTTCCGGATGCACTGTACATACATACATACATACAGCTGAAGTCAGAAGTTTACATACACCTTAGCCAAATACATTTAAACTCAGTTTTTCACAATTTATTCGTAGAAAACATCCCATGTTTAAGGTCAGTTTGGATCGCTACTTTATTTTAAGAATGTGAAATGTCAGAATAATAGCAGAGAGAATGATTTATTTCAGCTTTTATTTCTTTCAACACATTCCCAGTGGGTCAGAAGTTTACATACACTTCCTTTGTATTTGGTAGCATTGCCTTTACATTGTTTAACTTGGGTCAAACGTTTTGGGTAGCCTTCCACAAGCTTTTCACAATAAGTTGCTGGAATTTTGGCCCATTCCTCCAGACAGAACTGGTATAACAGTTAGGTTTATAGACCTCCTTGCTCGCACATGCTTCTTCAGTTCTGCCCACAAATTTTCTAATGGACTGAGGTCAGGGCTTTGTGATGGCCAATCCAATACCTTGACTTTGTTGTCCTTTAGCCATTTTGCCACAACTTTGGAGGTATGCTTGGGGTCATTGTCCATTTGAAAGACCCATTTGCAATCAAGCTTTAACTTCCTGGCTGATGTTTTGAGACAGAATGTAGATATCCAAATAATTTTCCTTCCTCATGATGCCATCTATTTTGTGAAGTGCACCAGTCCCTCCTGCAGAAAAGCACCCCCACAACATGATGCTGCCATGAGGGGTTCTTCGGCTTGCAAGCACAGTTACATTTTTGTTTAATCAGACCAAAGCATTTCTCCAAATTTCTCCAAAAAGTATGATCTTTGTTCCCATGTGCACTTGCAAACTGTTTATGGTGGTTTTGGAGCAGTGGCTTCTTCCTTGCTGAGTAGCCTTGAAGGTTATGTCGATGTAGGACTCGTTTTACTGTGGATATAGATACTTGTCTACCTGTTTCCTCCAGCATCTTCACAAGGTCCTTCGCTGTTGTTCTGGGATTGATTTGCACTTTTCGCACCAAACTACGTTCATCTCTAGGAGACAGAATACATCTCCTTCCTGAGAGGTATGATGGCTGCATGGTCCCATGGTGTTTATACTTGCATCCTATTGTTTGTACAGATGAACGTGGTACGTTCAGGCATTTGGAAACTGCTCCCAAGGATGAACCAGACTTATGGAGGTACATCATTTTTTTTTCTGAGGTCTTGGCTGATTTCTTTTGATTTTCCCATGATGTCAAGCAAAGAGGCACTAAGTTTGCCCTAAAATACATCCACAGCTACACCTCCAATTGACTCCAATTAGCCAATCAGAAGCTTATTGGCTAATTACCTAAAGGCTTGACATAATTTTCTGGAATTTTCCAAGCTGCTTAAAGGCACAGTTAACTTAGTGTATGTAAACTTCTGACTAGAGTCCGACCGATATGGGATTTTTGAGACCGATACCAATTTTACAGGGGGAAAATTCACAGATTACTGATATGGTGGCCGATGTTTGCAAAACAGACCTTTTCTATGTGTATTGTGCATCAATTTTGCACCAATATGACTATGCAAAGGAACTCAGAAGGCTGCTTTCTAAAACAAATGTTTTTATCAAAGAATATTTGACATTATTAGTATACATTGTCAAATTCTAGAAATGAACACTGAGAAAACAAAGAATAAATAAAAATACAATAAATAGCTAAATAAACACCAGTACTATATGTTCAGTATCAGTCAGTTGCTGACCATTTAAATAAAGAATAAATAAAAATAAAAGAATTAGCTAAATAAAAATCAGTACTGTATGTTTAGTATCAGTCAAATGCTGACTATTTTAATACTGCCAATCAATTAGGGGCAGGTTGTAAAACAAGAAGCATTTACACATGCCGAGTCAAGAGATAAACAGCGGCAACGGTGTTACACCGTATGTCTGCTATACAAGTTCAGGGGAAACTTTCAACGGTCGAAACCAGACTTTTAAATGCAATGACTGGAATTGTTCAGTTGAAGGGGGTACCAAACTGTGAATTCTGAACAAAACAGTTTGGTGAATATATGTTTACACATTAGCTTCCACTCAGCTGACAACCAATGAAAGTAGCAACGTGGTTGGCTAGTTAGCTATAAGCTCGTTGTCACAGAGAGCAAAAGATGGACTTTATTTACTTTCCAGCATTGCGTCTCACCAACTAGGTAACAACGTAGCGTAAATTTATACTCAGACACAATCCACCACCGCACCGCTGTCTGCTGAGCTGCAAAAAGATGCTCTGACAAACTATAGCTGGCTAACATGGCAAACAGATATGATAAACTTGAGTGACATGGTTGTCATGGACAGGGTTAACACTTACCACGAAGACACCGCTTAAGTCCGCACCGCTTAACTCCGCACTGTCACCAGATCCACCTTCAGCTCAGCTCTGTAAACAAACTACGGAGCACGCTCTGCTGGACAAACTACATTATGACACCAATTCTAAAGCATTGTTTTCTGCATTATATGTTCTGAAAAAAAGTTTTCATATCTACGCATATCGGTAAACATATACGCCGATACCAATATATCTGTGAAAGGCCAATATCAGCCGATAAATTCGGCCGGGCACTACTTCTGACCCACTGGAATTGTGATAGTCAATTAAAAGTGAAACAATCTGTCTGTAAACAATTGTTGGAAAAATGACTCATGTCATGCACAAAGTAGATGTCCTAAATGACTTGCCAAAACTATAGTTTGCTAATATTAAATCTGTGGAGTGTTTAAAAAATGAGGTTTAATGACTTCAACCTAAGTGTTATTTAATATTAATATTTAATATTAGTATAATTACCTTATTAACCGAACAATAACATTTTCAGATTGCGAGGTTATTTCCCTTTAAATCAGCATGTAACAGGCAAAGTTTACACTCTTGTTTTATTAGATGGCACTCCGTTGCTGTGGCACTATGAGATTAATGTCTTTGTGTTTGAAGTGGACAAATCTCAACCGTTACAGCTATCTTTAGTGTCTGCATGTCTTTCACTTTAATGAAATTCATTCACAAACTCATGCAGTAAATTCGTGATAAAATGTCAAAAACATGAAAGAGTGGCTTGCGCCCAATTTTGAGCTTATTTGCACCATTTGCAAAGGAAATAAATAAGAAAAACAGCTGAAAATAACAAAGACAACAAGTAGGGAGATGTGGGTGATTTTTTATTTTCCAATTATTTTTTTGTCTCCTGCTACCCAATACTGCTCTCCTCTTTCAATAAACATAAAAAGAACGGCTTGTGCCCGTTTTTTGCATTTTGTGCTTATTTGCAAATTTTTTCATATATAAAAACAGCTGAAAATAATAATTTTATTTTCTAAATATTTTTTGTCTCCTGCTTCCAGTTGAGCATCTAACTGGTTTGAAATCTGTCATAGCGTTTGTGACTAGTCTCGGCATGTCGCAGGATTACGCACACTACCGTTCGTCGCAAGATCTGTGGGTGCATCACAATCAGCTTTGTAGTTCAGTAGTCAGGGCACTGGTCAGAGAGTCGTCCATTTCTAGGGCTGCCTCAATTGCAAAATTGTCCAGTGCAATAAAGTGTTCGCTCCCTTAAAATTCCCAGAATGCACTGTTAAAAAGTTAAAAATACACTCCTTCATATTTTTATCGTGAATGAGTCATAATAATATGTCTCTATTTTTAATGCATCTCTGCTGTGTATGATGCTCTCATGGTGTTTACTGGTTGCCAGTATTTGATAGTGACAACAGAACTATTCAACTGTTTTCCATTCATATAAATGTTAGCATTTCACAATGACTGTATTTTATATGTAATTTTACAGTTTAGGCATTAACATATAACTTGCAAAAGTGTGGCAAAGGGAACTTTTCAAAGAAATATCGGTGATTGGATCGGTATTGGCAGATCAATGTGTTAAAATATCCATGATCGGTATCAGCCTCAAATTTCCAGATCGGTGCACAATTATCATTTAGACCAATTTGTAAACTGGTTCAACTGCTACATTAAAAAGAACCAAATCAAAAGAATGATTTACATTACAAATCAGACATCTCTATGGTTTGCTAGCAGGTTTTCCTATACATAAGAGTAATATTTAGCTGATGAAATATTTTATTATTTTCAGAGCATGACTAGAAAAATTTATATTCATAATAGAAATTTCCATAACTTTTCCATGACTTGTTTAAAGTTTAAATGAATTTCCTTGACCTTTTTAGGCCTTTTTTTTTTACTATAAATTCTCCTCCCTGCTCAGTAAATCTCCACTTTAACTTTACTTTCACATTCATCTTCTTGTGTTTTTGGTGATTCACATTCTTCATGCATTTTGCCCCCTACTGGGCAGAAAGAAGAATTTCTAGGAAAAAATTACTTAAATATTGATCTGTTTCTCACCCACTCCTATCATATCATTGTCATTTTTGGGTGAACTATCCCTTTAATGGACAACATGCTTTACCCTTGTACACACCTGATACCAAGAAACACAAACAACTGATCAACAACTGACCAAAAAGATCACTACTGCCCATCCTTCAATCTCGGCAAAGCTTTTCATCATGCTCTTCAATAAACACCCTCTCTCACTCCCTCCTCCTCTGCAGAGGCTGTCTGACAGTCCTGACCACAATCCATTTACTGTGTGCAGAGAGAGAGAGAGAGAGAAAGAGAGAGAGAAAGAGAAAGAGAGAGAGATAGAGAGATTGTGCAGGGTGTCTAGACTGTATTCATGATCAATCTGTCTGGCCCCGCTGTAGACAGAGATGGCAAACTCGATTAGATCCTAAACATTTCCTCCGATTATGTCTTGCTCTCAGCATATTGCATCTTCACTAACATCTATCAGCATCATTCATCTCTCGATCTCTCTCTCCCTCTAGCAGTAAATGGCGACTGTTTGTCTGCTGGGGAAATGAGCATTATTGCTTTAAAGGAATAGTGTGAAGAGGAGGAGGGTGGGGCTGGGCCGTGAGGACACACACCCGGCCCTGAATCGGGCTAATCAGCCGTGAGGAGGATAAAGGTGAGCCGGAGGCACCAGTTCGAGAGAGAGAGAGAGAAAGAGAGAGAGCCACATGTGGCTGCCAGGCATGTGTGTCTGTGTTTACGCTGATTTAAGTTAATTTATGTTATTAAAAGTTACGTTTACTGTTCAGCCTGTTCCCGCCTCCTCCTTGCCCACCTTACCCCATTACAAATAGTTCACCCAAAAAACTGTTCTGTCATCATGTACAGACCCTCAGTCTAGCAGAATGTCCATGCTGCCCTTTTCCATCCAATAAAAGTAAAAAGTGACCACAACTGTTAAGCAAGATTTTAAAGGCATGATGTTTATTGAATAATGACACAAAGCTATCATTTGGCTTCAGAAGACTTGGTATTTAGTGCATGAGTGGTATGAACTACTTTTATTATATATTTAAAGTGCTTTTTGTCCTTTTTGGAGCTTGACAGCTCCTGGTCCCCATCCACTTTCACTGTATGGAGAACAGAAGTATGAACATCCTTCTGTGTTCCACATAAAAAAGAAAGTCAAATGGGTTTGGAATGACATGAGAGTGAGTAAATGACAGAATTTTTATTTTTGGGTGAACTTATCCTTGAACTTCAACTGAGAAAACCCCTCAGAGCAGAGGAAACACAGGGGAGTATGAGACAGCAAAAACAGATGACAGACTTTTGCACAGGGAGGACAGAGAGAGACAGAAAGGGCTGCAAGCTTTTTTGTTTTTTTGTTTTTGTCTGCTCTGATTTGCTCAAACTTGAAGACACAAAAGAGCTCTGGTATATCAAAGCTGACTGGCTGCCACAGTCTCACATTCAGACCACTTAGACACATACACACACTCCTTCTCAAAATTTCAGTGTGCGGAGACACCACTTAACACTCGTCTCACACTCACACCCTGCAGGTGGTTTGGACACTTTAAAGCCTGAGGAATTCAGATGAGAACTGTCCAATGAGAAGCAAGAAAACATCCTGCTGACCTCATCAGATGCAGAACACTTTGAAAAGGAGGACAGAAACAACAGGGAGAGAAGACAGACTCACAGCTGAAGATGGCAGATGCAGGATGCTGGGTGGAGATGGGGCAGTGCTCCTCATCACTGTTGTCTCCACAGTGGTTGAGCTGATCACAGACCTGCGAGTCCAGGTTCAGACATCTGCCATTAGTGCACAGGAATCTGCACTCTATGGACCAAAAAAAAAAAAAACCCACAAAACACGAGAAACCGCAGTGACTCATAGAGAAACAATTTCATATGTTAATCAATAACAATCAGAGTCCGTCTCTGTTTTCACACCTGCTGAATCAGGACTTGTCAAATTTCCGACCTTGTTTTGTTCTAGCCCTCGTGAAAGGAAACACTGATCCCTAGGAAAAAAACTATCCAAAACACATAGCAGAGCTTGTCTGTAAAAGACCTTAGGCCTGAAACTAACTCTACATAATTATGTGAATACAACTGCATTGCATTTTTAGCTATAGCAGATGGAAGAAAGTCATTATATTTTTGGAACATCATGAGGGTGAGTAATGACCCAATTTTCATTTTCAGGTGAACTATCACTTTAAAACTCAGTGACCTTACTATTGTACATCTTTACACTAAAGCGGAGTCTACACTTGGAAAAACTTCACCATGACACAAGAAACAAACAGAGAACTTCAAAATAATGTTTCAAAGGTTTTGGAACATTACTATAAAAACTTGTGTAAAATGGTGCTTCCTGGGTCTGAAGAAGCTCAACTGCAGGGATAGCTTCACTGTGCCCAAAACTTCTGCATATTTGTGGATCTCAAGAGGCAATAATCCTCTATATGTAGGTCACTGGCTCTTATAAATGGTCTTAAAATAAGTCTTATTGCAAGCATGCTTTTAAGGAAACTCAACACTGACCTGATAAGAGTGGATATTCAGCTCTATGGAAGAATCTAGACTATAAAGGATTAACCAGTGTCTGATCTCCTCTATACATAGAGGAGACCAAACAGTGATGACACAAGCACTCCAAACATCATCTTTTTAAGAGGAGGTGGTGCTAGACAAAACCAAGCCACACTCATGCAATCTGTCACAGGGTGTGACGTAGCCCAAAGTGGTTTTCGAAAGTGTTATTTTGATCTTTGGACAAACAAGTCAGCAGTTCTTTGCATTAACAGAGCATGTGAGCCACAATGAAAATAACATTCACCTGCACTTCAAGGGCAAACTGAGCAGCCCGGAAAACTTCCAGAATATTCTCCTTTCTACTCGAATCTTCTGCAATTCGAGAAGATACAATTTCGATTTGTGAAGATCTGATCGAGAAGATTCAAGAAGATCTAACAAGACAAGATTTGATTAAACAAGTTTAGATTAGAAAAGATACGAATCAAGATGATACGATTCCATTTGACAAGATTCAAAAGGAGAAGATTTAATTTGACAAGAAAAGATTAAATTCGAGGAAGATTTTATTTCACAAGGGAAGATATTATTCAAGAAGAGAAGATCAGAGAAGACAAAATTTTATATGATTCAACAAGATTAGATTCAATAAGAGAAGATTCAAGAAGATATGATTCAATTTGATCGAGAAGATTACAAAGGAGAATATCTGATTTGATGGGAGATCTTATTTGCTAAAAAAGATTCATTCAAGAGAAAATTTAATTTGACAAGGGAAGATACATTTAGAAGATTGGAGAATAGAAAATGTGTGAAGAGAAGATCCGAGAAGACAAGATTTGATTCGATTTAACAAGATTAGATTAGAGAAGATACGATTCGATTTGAGAAGTTTAGATCGAGAAGACTCAAAAGGAGAACATTTTATTCGACAAGGGAAGATATGATTTGAGAATACAAGATTTGAGAAGAGAAGATTTGATTGGATTTAACAAGATTAAATTCGATAAAGGAAGATTCAAGAAGATACAATTAAATTTGAGGAAATTTGATTGAGAAGATTCAACAGGAGAAGAACTGATTTAACAAGAAAAGATATGCTTTGATGAGACAAAATTTAATTTGACAAGACAGGATTTGATTCGAGAAATTTTATTTGACAAGGGAAGATATGATTCGAGAAAATTCAAGAATAGAAGACAAGATTTGATTTGATTCAACAAGATTAGATTCGATAAGAGAAGATTCAAAAACATACAATTCAATTTGAGAAGATTCCATTGAAAAGATTAGATTCGATGAGAGATTTGATTTGACAAATGAAGATTCAATTAGATGAAAGAAAATTTAATTTGAGAACATTCAAGAAGAGAAGATCTGAGAATACAAGACTTTATTTTTATTAAACAAGAGAGGAGAAAAGTCAATTGAGAAGATTCAACAAGAGAAGATTTGTTTTGGTTAGAGATGCTTTGATTCAACAAAAGAAAATTTCATTTGATGAGAGAAGATTTAAAGGGTATGTTCACCCAAAAATCATCATTTACTCACCTTCATGCCATCCCAGATGTGTATGACTTTCTTTCTTCTGCAGAACACAGATTAAGATTTTTAGAAAAATATTTCAGCTCTGTTGGTCCATACAATGCAAGTGAATGGACACCAACATTTCGACGCTCCAAAAAGCACATAAAGGCAGCATAAAAGTAATCCATATGACTCCAGTGTTTAAATTCATATCTTCAGAAGTGATATGATAGGTGTGGGTGAGAAACAGATAAATATTTAAGTCCTTTTTTTATCATAAATTCTTCTCCCTGCCCAGTAGGGGGCGATATGCATGAAGAATGTAAATCACCAAAAACACAAGAAGAAGAATGTGAAAGTTAGTGTAGATTGACTGAGCATGGAGAATGTATAGTAAAAAAAGGACTTAAAAGTTTATCTGTTTCTCACCCACACCTATCATATCACTTCTGAAGACATTGATTTAACAACTGGAGTCTGATGGATTGTGTTTATGCTGACTTATGTGATTTTTGGAGCTTCAAAATTTTGGCACCCATTCACTTGCAGTGTATGGACCTACAGAGCTGAGAGATTCTTCTAAAAATCTTCATCTTTGTTCAGCAGATGAAGAAAGTCATACACATCTGGGATGGCATGAGGGTGAGTAAATGATGAGAGAATTTTCATTTTTAAAAGAACTATCCCTTTAATTTGAGAAGATTTGAGAAGAGAAGATTCAAGAAGTTTTTTTTTTATTATTTATTAAAAACATACATTCGTTGAGAGCAGATTCGATTCAATTCCAGTCTAGATTAGGCTAGATGATAAAAGATCAAAGTGAAGTGAAAATTTAAAAAAAATATATATAATTATTATAATTATAATTATTATATAATTAATTATAATTATAATTATAATTATAAATTATATAAATTATAATTATAAAAGAAGACATTGCATGATAAAAAAAAAAAAAATTTCTTCTTCAGTTCTTGTTCTGCGCTCTGTCTGCAGTGTATAGCCAATCAAGTTTAAGTTTAGTACACAGCACAATCTCTAACCCCCTCCACTCATCTCGTACTTTCTCTCCTCTTTCTCTGCATTCCATTCCAGGCAGGGGAGAGAAATGCAGCCTGTCGAAGAAATGGAGCAGAGAAGGATGAGAGGGGGGGGGGTTAGGAGTGAGAGCGGCTTTGAATATCAGAGCAACACAAAAAAAAAAAAAAAAAAAACTTCAAGATTTGTAAAGCGCAACATGACCCCTCCTCATGAACATAATCTTTATGGCTGGCATGAATCATTAAACCCAAATTCATGCCAAAGCTCAAAGCTTATCCCTTAAATCCCAAACTGAGGTTCTAAACCTGATCTGCTGCTCACCTGTGAAAGCATTGGTGGCCGGTAGGTCAGCCTCCTGCATACTGCTACCGCCGCTCTGCCCGTGTGCGTGCCCACGTTATTGGCTCGGATTGTCTGAGGGCTCCTGGGGGCCGAACAGCCACCGTGCTGCCATTTTCACCTCATGAGTCCATGGCTCCTGCTTCCGCCGCTGCCCTCTCCCTCCTCAAAGGGCAAATCAACTCCAGAAAAAGGGCGGGGGGGTAAAAAGTCTTCGGTGACAGTTGGGCTCTTTTCAACGAGGATCAGGGTGGGGTTGCCAGGGCAACCAGCACACCGATTACCCTCCCAACCAGAGCCAGCCAGCCATAGCTGTGTATGTGTGGGAGAGAGAAATATTCAGACAGGTACTTGATTGAGAGCAGGTGCTTGATAGCTGGTTTACGTAGGGAACGTGTAGTTGCTGCTGCTTGTCCTGTGTGGATAAACTCTTCTCAGTGTAACAGCATGGTAATCAGCATGCCCCACATCATCCTTCAGACCACAAGCTCACTGCAAGTCAGAAAGAGAGAGAGTGTGTGTGAGAGACAATAAAAGGGTGAGCGGGAGAGAGAAACTCTGTCAACTGGCTAAAATACAAACAAACACAAATTAACTGGCAAAAGGTAAACAACTCCCTTAAAAACATTTACCATGGTTACCATAGTAATGGTATAGTTATGGTTCCAGTATAGTTTTGAGCAGTTATTGTTACTACAGTAAAATTTTATTCATGTGGACTGGAATCTTTCTTTCAGAATCTTTTTGTTTCATTTTGTCATATTTGGATGTCTAATACAAATATCACAGTTTTATTGAACAATAATTGTTTAATTATCCTTACAAAATGTTTATGGCATTACCATAAGAATATACCATGGAAAAACTATGGCAAAACTCTGTTTTTGAAAAAGCCCAAAAAAGTCACATGATGAAGAGCAAATACCTTATATTATACATTACTTTAAATGAAATTTAATACATTACTTGTAGCTTAGATTGCGCAGACAACACATTCTGACAAACTTCATGTCTGCTAGTGATTGGCGGCAGATAACTTATGTCAGAGAGCAACAGCATGTCAGACAATTTTGGGAGGTAACAGTACTCAATCATTTTGATGACAGGCTTTGGCATTTTAGGATGACCAGAGCACCATTTGAGATGCTGTGATGACATATTATTGGTCTGCTGCTGAATCTGATTGTGAGAGAATAATTCAGTTGAAAGTGAAAACGAAAACCGAAAACAAATGAAATTTGTAGTAGAACATAACCGAAAACCAGAACAAAGTGAGTTTACATTGTTCCAGACGCAATTTTTAAATGCTGGTAACCGGTTATAACCGGTTAATTTTGTTCCGATAATTTAAAAAAAAACTAAAGGCCAAAGGGTTTATCAAAGTAAGTTTTTGGAACTATACCACTTCATGATGCCTGAAAAAATGAAACACATGCTTTGATTCTGAAGGAAACTGTTGCATCACACATTTCTTTGCCTAATTGCCCATTGTGGATGTCGCATTCTGTGAACAACTATAATTACTACATTACTTGTTACTTGTTTTAACAACTATAATTACTACATATACATGCACAGCTAATCCAGATACAAGGAAAACATTATTAGAGGTAAAAATAACATTTCTCAGTTGTTTCCAAGTCTTCACTGGATTATTGTTAGATATGATGCATTAATACAGATTTGATGCTGCTGGGATTTGACTGAGAAGCAGATCTGTAAATAAAATTATACTTAACTGTTAATTAACTGCTTGTGATGATTTCTATGCCGATAAATCCACCACACAGGAAAAAAAACAATTGCTTATTTTTGCTTATTTTGGTGAGGCAAGTGGCTTATTTTGGGCTTATTTTTCCAGACCAGGTCGTTTGTTTCTCTTGTGAGATCTGGCAACACTGTAATTAGTATTTCACCCACCCCTTTGCACAGAGCACTGTCATTTTAAAAAGAACATTATTAACCTCTCTTTCATTTTGTTCTAACCGATAACCTTTTGGAAAGGAGACTGCGGAACTTCTGAACCGGAACGGAAAAATAAAAGTTTTTGCTCAGAACAAACCGAAATGAAAAACATTTCGTTTTTAGTCCCTGATGCAGTCACATGAGTTTTTTTTTTTTATGTGCATCTACGAATGTAATTTGTAAATGTGTTTTCATCATGATTCATGCATATGACTTGTAACCGAATAAAAATAAATACAATCTATCCACCTCAAGGGAGCGTTTAAATTGTTTATGCGCATTTGGAATTTTTTTTTGCATCTTGGTGTTTTCATCCAGCAGTTTTTATGTGATATCCAGGCCCATGATGGTAGAATATCTGTGGAATTTGTTTTGCATTTTCTGCGCGGATTTTGAGGGAAAAACTGCAGAATTCTGTGGAAAGGATTTAAACCTGGTAAAATGTGTTAAATGGAGATGAATGTAGTATACTCATATTGGTAGCTAAAAGTATACACAAATTTGCAAATAATATTTAATTAACAAACATACAAGGGGTGGGAGATGTGTAGAACTTTTGTGAACGACAGAGGTTGCAATTCTACAGAAATCTACGGAATTGTATGCACGCAGATATTATCTGGGCCTGGTGATACATCAAAACAAACATGAAGACATGGATGGAAACCCAGCTACTGGTAGCACTTTATTTTACAGTACTGTTCTACATTTACGTACTATATAATTACAACTACTACAGTAATTACTAGGTACTAACCCTAACCTTAAACCTAACCCCAACCTTAACCCATATTAAGTACATGTAGTTACCTAATATTACTCAGTACTTTCTTGGGTAAATACACTGTAAGTTTACTGAAAGTACACGTACTGTAAAATAAAGTGCAACTCAGCTACTAATGGTATGATGCATGGTACTGCCACAGTCATTTTTTAAGTGCATGAAAACTATGGTTATCACAGTATATTTGTGTAAGGGCTGATCTTTATTCATTGGAATATTAGTCTACTGCAGGCCTGACAGACTGTTTGGATTAAACAAGAATTAGCAGCAGTGGGAGGCTGACACATCAATATTTTATGTTCATTCTGTAGTTCTTTAGTAGCAACAAAACAACAAGTTTCTGTGAAGAGATGCACATTAGTATCTACAACCCTCAGTGGGAGAGACAGCAGTTAATGACCGTTACATAACACGCCACAACCCTTTACTGGACACCGAGATATCACAAGTCACAGCTAATGTTTCTTAATATCATTGATTGAACTTCTTAGAAAAACCACTCCAGTTTGTCTCGGAAAAGACTAGAGCAACAGACAAAGAAGAACATGTCCTCAGTCAAACTTTAAAGCTCTCTGACATCCCAGCGGACGTCGCGCTGAGCCCAGACTGCCGACTACACATGGGCTGTTTTACTTAGATACACGGCATGCCCTCACCTTGTCTGACCCCTGCCAAGCCTTCCAGTGAGTGCACAGATCCATCACGCAATAAATTATATTTCACACACATGAAACAAGAGAACGTTGTCCAGATCAAACAAAGACCAAGATGCACGCAGTCAAGTGAGGTCGTTTCAGGACACCACTACTACAGCGAACACAGATAAGACAGATGAACATCTGCCAGATGTTTAGATTTACTTTTCTTCATTGTTATCTCTTTGTTCCCCAGTGTGTCCCTTTCTGCAAGGTTCTGCTCTCAGAGTAGGGAATAAAAAAGGCTGAACTTTGGGGAAAACCAACCATGTATCTACATATTCCTGTAAAGTGGGAGGGATGCATGATCTGAAAGCATGTGGACTGAATGCAGGCCTTTCGCTCTGTTTAAATAAAACTTTCCAGTTATTATCTGAATAGACACTGTTTTTCACAATAAACTTGCTTGTTTTAGATTAGGGATGCGCAACTAGTTTTGGAAGCCCTGAACAATTAGGCTGGTTTTCGATTTCACCTGACCCGCTCAGATTCAATTCTTAGGGGGCGTTCTTTTTTTCAAAAACAGCTGAATAGAGCACAGAATACAACACATTACAGGGGTCTTGAGATGCATTTTTGAAACTTTCTTCAACTTGACACGGCATCTTATAAATGCAAAGCTCATGGCGCAAGATGCTCATAAAACTGTGTGAGCCACGACACAATGGCCAAAGACTTCTGACATCTGAATGTGTATAGCAGTAGTGGCAGTGCTTTTAAGGGAATTCATTTAAAGGCACACCTTTTCCAACAGGGTTTTACCATGCAAACTATCTAAAAGCAAAGAACAGCATCCTGTCAGTATGCTAATTTGCACCACTGCTAAACATATCAAAATTAAAAATAAATAAATAAAAACTAAAAAGTAAAACTAGTCCATTTTAGGTGACATCTGTGGCCTGTTTCTGGAAAAAAAAATAAAAAAATAAATAAAAAAAGAGTTTACCTCTTTGGTCTAGCTTTTGACCCAGAAAACCTCTCTGGAATTTAGAAATTGTTGTTGTAAGCTTTACCTTTAAAGAAATTCTTCAGATTTCTGTGATTAAAGATCAGAAGAATGTTGGACTATGTAAAATATGATCTCTCTCTGACACAGTGTTCTGCTTTCGAATCTTGGATGTGGGACATCTATATTCAATGTTTATATCAGATCCTTTATGATGCTGAAAAACAGATGTTGCAAGTTTAAGGTTTTGGGCAACAAAATTACATAAATTCATCTTCATGGGTTTTGGTTTGAATTAGGCTTATGTCTGATCCCTGTCTTCAGTTAGAACCACACAGAGGTTAATGACGTCAGAAATGACATCTGACACATCAAAACATGTTGTGGGATAAATGTAACCAACTGTCGAGATGAGCCAAAGTTCAATGTTGAGTATGCACTGAGCAGAGCGGAATTAATTGGGTCATCACTTGAGTTTAGAAATGAGAACTGGCTCATATTCAGAACTGTCTCCAAATCTGTCAGAACATTGGAACTCTTGTTCCACTCTGGTCCTAGAAATTTATTTTTGCAAAAGTGAATTTTTTTTTACACACTCAAAGTCTTAGTTTTGCCATTTGCCCTTAACTTGCATACACATTTACATTCTGAGTCTAAGATAGACTGTGACACACCCAACACAGTGATGGTTTATTACATCATAGGGGGGTCAACCACAAAAAAGTCAGCAATCCAAAAATATATCTTGTATCCCACCAATCTTCCACGCCAGCAGTAATTACAAGCATATTGGCAATTTCTTAAGACATTTTGGATCATCTTGAGCCAAACAAACTTTGAAAATCACTTTCAGGCCCTGCTCTCTGAGTCCTAGAATAGTGAAATCAGAGATGCTCCAATGTAAAAGCCAAACATCAGTACCGGCTGATAAAATGAATTATCTGGGCTATCATACATCAGCCGACTGTTTAAAAACAGCTGATGATCAGGGCCAATTATTTCCGGTCAAAATTGGGCAAAAAATAAAATAAAAAAATAACACGGACTCTGACAATTATCTTACAACTCATGCTGTTCGAAAGAAAATGTATATTGTGCGGAATTACTACTAAATTTGGTGACAATGACAGCAGAGTTGCAATTACTGAGCTTTTCAAAAGGTTGAACTACCATTAAAACTTTAACACTAACTAAATTCATTACGTACCTTGAAGTTGACACAGCAAGGTATATGAGTTTGTTAAAGCTAAAGCGCAGGCTGTTTCAGATAAAAAGGGACAAGCTTCATTATTCAGAATTCAGTGAGTTCAAGCTGAAGTATGTAACTTTTTCAGTGTCAAAATACTTTCTTCTCTCCTAGCTTAATATGCAGAGACAACTATAAGTAAGCCTATAATAGGTAAATTTTCTTGAAAACTGTAAGCACTGTCTTTCTGTGGCATTATGAAAATTGCTCTGTTTTTAGAGACTCGCTTAGACCCTGTCCCATCAATATTATTCAACCAATGGTGTGAGTTGGGGGTGGGACTTTCACTTTGTTTGACTAACTGCAGACAGGGGCCTATTCAGAAAGCCTTTTTGCTTTGAACTTTTTTTATTTTTTATTAAGAAATCTTACCAACTGAATGTGAGCCTAACAGGAGACTATTCAAAATTCATTTAAAGTGGTCATGACATGAAGAATACAATTTTCCTTGATCTTTTGGTCATTGTACTATAAAAACATACTGTAAGTTTCAGAACTGAAAACTTCCTCCTTAATAGAAAAATAGCATTTATTTTAAACCAGGCTCTAGAAATGGGCTGTTTGGAATTTGTGGAGCTTGTGATGTCACAAGGACCAAATACTTCAGCTGCCTCCAGCAAGACATCAATGGCTATTTTTCATTGTTGCACCTTTGGCCCCGCCCACTGGTGCTCACAGTCAGTCACACAGGTGAAGAGGAGAGATGGGCCTGTCATGGGAGATTCATCTACAGCAAGGTGGACTTACACAGGACAACTTCATGTTTAAATATATTTAAATGTTTTTCTACACTAGATGACTAGATTTGACCATTATCATGCATCTTGTGCTGCTTATAAAGGACGTGATATAAAGTTATTACTCTAAAAAAGGAGACCTCCATTCTGTTTCATTCAGCTACGCTGTTTTCTGTTGTTTTGAATGCGTACTGGACCATTTTTGCACCCATCTGTGCTATATTTAATTGTTGGTCTTTTGTAAACATGGACTAGATGGACATCTTGTATTGTTTCGATGCGTTTCTGGCAACGTGCAACACGTTTTAAGAGAGGTACAAGAGCAACTTTTAAAAACATGTCTCATTCAGCTGCCGCTGGTGTCTGGGAGAAACACATGCCGTTCTGTGTGTATACAAACACGGAAGATGCGAGATGTCGCTCCGTTGAACTCCAGCGTCTCTGCTTTGGCCTGTTGAAGCCGACTGAAGCACCCAACATCACCATGGACTGTATTACATTTGCTTATTCAGAATATTTCAGCATGCATTCTATGCTTTTGGATCATACCAAAAACATGAATTGCTTGTGAACCAGTCACAATATGATTCAAGCTTTGCAAAGGAACTAAAAGATGCTGCTGTTAAATATTACCGGACCTGTGAGTAGTTCACAGTTTAATTCACAAATGTTTCAAATGTCATGACTGTTTGATATTTGCTGTGCTTGAGTGAAAATTTTTATACATTCAGATGAAATGTGTTAGCTGTACGTTGTGTTAACCCTGAAATGTAGTTTTATAAATTACAATATAATGTTTGTTCATTTTCTTTCGATTGAGTTTCAAATATAGCTGTATTTGAGGGACTGTACGAAGTTAGCCAATCAGAACAGTGTCATTTCCATTGAAGACTTAAAGGGCCAGACAGCTTTAAACTGAGCTTTTCAGACAGCGAGCAAGAGTCAGGGTGGAAAAATATAATATATTATAAAATTATGACTGTTTTGGTGCAAAAAAACTTTACTGACACTATAAGTGGACCTCAGGGAAGATAATAAAAAAAAAAAAAAAAAAAAAAAAGTGTATGTCATGACCCTTTAAATGCAAGTTAACAGTGTTAATGGAGTTAATAATGTGCTTTTTGTTTACATTTTTTGTTTAAAACTGAGACCAGTTACTCTAAAACATGGAAGACAGGTAGAGACAGACAATAAAGTTATTATTTAAATTTCTGAAGTTATGTAATTAATTATCAGTGATTTGAAACAAGGTGGCATAAAAAAAACGGCCATCTTGGTATGCCCAAACTCTCATAGATCATCAATGACTGACAGGTGAAAACACTCCCGTTTCACCATCTCCGACCTGCAGATACGACAGTTGCATTTCGCCCTCTAGTGACAATCATTTTTAATTTGCTCATTATGGATAATACTCGTTAAGAGGGAGAAGATATATGCGGCTAGCAAGGTCAGAGCATTCACCTGCCCCGGAGTTCAGTCTATCAATGCAGAACAACAATCACCAAAGGAAGAGGCAAAACTGTCCACAAGTTGTAATGTAAGTAGGAAAAGCTGTAATATCTGCTTGTTTAGGGTGACAATACATCCTTACCCCTGAAAGGGACTTTAAAAAAGTCAGTCTGGGATTTCAAAATCGCCTTAAATGCCCAGGATTTGCATGATTTCATATTGAAGTGCTCTCTGTAGTCATACATGGATACATATCATAAATACGTGTTGATCTGCCATTTAAACCTAGCGTAACAGTTTAATTTGAACCAACTTTGCTTTGTGTGTCTCCCTTTCTGCGCGCCCGCTGCTCGTGATAGAAGGAGAGAGAGAAAATGTGCGCTCATATTCAAGTGACTGCAAGAACAAGGCACTTTTTGATGAAAATGTAAAAAAAAGAAAATCTGAACAAACACTTTGTTTACAATAAATAATCTGAAAATGTCTGTTTGTATCTTACCTCAGTTTTAGTGAACTTGTTTACATTTAGGGATGCACCGATCCGATACACGGATCGGTATCGGCTCCGATACTGACATTTTTAAACGGATTGGGTATCAGTCCAACGAGCCCGATCTAAATCTGATACTGTGTGTTAGTCATGTTCATTACGGGCAAGCTCCAAAAATGACATAAAAGAACCATTAAAACACAAAGTAGTTCATATGACTGTTGCATTTTATTTAAAGCCACTTGAAGACGTGCAATAGCTCTGTGAATCACAAAAGACTGTGTTTAATAAGTAAATATATAAAATGCATGCACAGCTCCAGTGCGTTATTGAATGGCGCTGCTCTGTTTACACACTTGCGACTATTTTTAGCCTTCACACGGTGCACAATATTTGAGCGCTACACACGAACAACATCTCAGATGTAGATGCTCAAAAGTTCGGTTCTCATATAATATGCATTTAGAATGGCAGTGGAGGTGCTTTTTTTTTTCTTTACCATAATTTGAATAAGAAGCGAATTAAACTACTGTGAACTTGCCAACAAACAGACACATACAGGACTTCCTGGAGAGTTCAGAATGTCAAAATAAAAGCATGAGGGTTTAAAAGTTAAAGGTGCACTATTGAGATATATTACTATATATTACTATTATAATATATTATTATTATTATCATTTGTTTACAAATTATAATAATATTTAAGTTGAATGGGTTCCAAAAAATAACTGTGTGAATGGAAAATGGACTGATTTCTTGCAACTAAACTGAACAAAAAAGAGATCTGAATCCTTTAAAGTCCAGATACAAGTTGAAAAATATTTGCAAATATATATATATATATATATATATATATATATATATATATATATATATATATATATAAAGGCTTCTTTTCTACTGATGACTTCTACTGGAATTACTGTTAATTTTGCTGCTACATTATCCAGTATACTAGTTAACAATAAAGTTTTTCTTAACAAGCTAACAAGCTATACATTTATATTGAAATAATATGTAGTTAGAGTTTGTGTTTCTTTACATATTAAAGAGTACACCCAATTAGTTCCACACAATAATGTAAAGATATTCTACACTGATTATGAAAAAACAACAACACTGGTATCGGATCGGTATCGGCTGATACTGATATTTCCGATATCGGAATCGGAAGAGAAAAAGTGGTATCGGTGCATCCCTATTTACATTCAGCTGATCTGTTCACTGATGAAGTTTGTTAGAGGTGGATACTGTTTGATATAGAGTAGATATACATAACTCGCTCAGTCTTTCAAGAAACAGGAACAATTCCTACCTTTAAATAAATAACTAAATAATTACATGCGTTACATTTTACATTTGCGTTGTAGGGATGTACATTCAGATTTCAGATATAAAATCGGTGATTAAATGACTAATGTTTACTTGCTGAAATTAGATGATTTCTTATTAAGTCAATAGGGACATTGGAATGTTTGGGCATAGCAATATGGCGGCGCAGTGGCTTGACTGATATGGCGTCATGAGCAATCCAGTTCTATTTTATAAATCAGTGGTATCAGCGCATCCCTTGTGAAAAGGTAGACAGGTTGTCAAGAAACCAACCAGACACAGAAATACATAAGAACACACAAATGACAACTGTGGAGGTGTCTCTTGAAGCATTCAGTTTGACAAGTCTGAACAGCAGCCACACTGAAACAAACTGAAATGACTGTAATAAACCTTCTAAAACATTCTCTCCATCTCGGTCTGTCTACTGGATGTGTAATGTGATATCAGCATGGGTCCTGACACTTTTTCTCTCTCTGTGCCTGGTTAAATCATGATGAAGCTTTATAGCAGCCTAGTGAGCCTACCTTATGTGAGACTGCGCTAAATGCCATGTCTCTAGGCTAGGTGCTAGGGTTGACTACACCTGATGGTGTCAGTGCATATTAGAACGTACAGATATCCTCAGGTCAACAATGTGCAGGAGTTTATATGCTCCCAGATTAATCCTCCATTAATTCAATTAATTCAACAGCACGAAGTGTGCTTTGAGAAAGCAAAATAGTTTCCACTACCTCTACTTTTCTAACAGTTCAAAGAATCATAAGATACCAAGAAACACCTGACAGCGGTACAAACCACATTTTGCACAAATTTGTGCATTTGAAAACTACAGTTTTGAAATTTACAGCCATACAGTTATGGAACAATATAAGGGTGAGTAAATGATCTGAATTATTCATTTTTGGGGGTACTATTCCTTTAAGACATCTGACCAGCTTTAAAGATGACACTTAAAATGATTATGAGCTCAAGAAGAGTGTCAAAACAGTGATAATCCTCTTCAATTTATTTTGTTACCCAATTCTGGCAGTTCCATCAAGTTCAGATGGACCAGCCAAAAAGGCAAATATGTAACTCATCCACCTTAACAAAGTGAAAAGATTTGTTGTCTCACATGCCTTCAGGGCAAACAGGTCTGCCGGTAATCAGCCAGCTTAACACTTTTCCTGCATGGGTCCTAAGGTGACCTGACAACCAGGATCTGCTGGTTAGCAAATGTCAACTTAGCTGTCTGGGAAAGTCTGTTTTTAGGTGTGTGTGTGTGTGTGTGTGTGTGTGTGAGAGACAGTCCTGGAGTTTTGTGACACCCAACTGAGAGTTGTGGAGGGAGGGAGGGAGAGAGAGAGAGAGAAACAGACAGAGACAGAAAAAAATGTTAAAGGACGGTAAGTCAAGGAGGAAAGCCACATTGCACGTAGGAATGGGAATCGTAAGGTAATTAGTGATTCTGGTTCAGATTACGATTCACCTTAATTGTATTTTGGACCCTTTTCACAGACTGTGATGACTTGTTTCCGCCTGATCTAGCAGCGTAAATCTAGCAAACTTTTTTATATTTGCAATTTTTTTTAATTTTGTGTAAAATTATACTTTGTATTATTTTACCATTAAATTAGTAAAAAAAAACGTACAGTTTTACATACAGTTACCACAGATATTGCAGCTGCTGAGAGAGTGACAGTAAATTCTCCATCTTCTCTCTACTGACGGTCGTAATCAACCGCTCTATTTATTTTCTTCATTTGGAAAGTTGTGGAAACGTAATAGTGGAGTTTTTCTTTTGATGTTGGAGCAAATGGGTAAGCAAAAATACTATTTGCCGTGGTCTCCCATTCACCGTTATCGAAGTTTACCCTGCAATCGTTTACTTCCGCAAACCAAAACCCGGGAGTGAGAAAAGTGTCCATTGATTCTTTTCGTAATTTGGAGGAAGAAATATTGTGAAATAAGAATTCTTATTGCATTTACTACCATCAGAAATCTGTCGTCAAATGATGTTGGTAAATTACATTTATTTTTATAAAACACCACTTATTGCAACAAAGTCAAATTTATATATTTAATAAAATAAGTTAATATATTTTTAACTACATGTTGTCATTTGAACAACTGGTCAGTGACTCCTTTAACATTCGGTTAACCGTGAGGTTTCATGAACAGTTAATCGTTTTTTCATCGGGACGCAGGAATTGGAATAGAATTTCCTCAAACGCTCAAAATAGCAGCTAATAAAGTGCACAGTGAGCGATGAGCCTAAATAGCAAAACACATAGAGCTTTAAATGATAAAATGTCACATTAAAGTAAAACAAAATTAATCAAATTGTCACTGCATGCAGTATATGCGCTCTACCCAGGCGGGCTAACATTTCCGTGAGGCAGTGAACGCAAGTATTGTTATGTGCGTGGAGTTAACACTGCTGCAGTTAAGGGGGCCTGGGTAGCTGACTACCGCCCCTGGAGTCATGAGTTCGAATCCAGGGTGTGCTGAGTGACTCCAGCCAGGTCTCCTAAGCAACCAAATTGGCTCGGTTGCTAGGGAGGGTACATGGGGTGACCTCCTCGTGATTAGTGGTTCTCGCTCTCAATGAGGCGTGTGGTAAATTGTGCATGGATCGCAGCATGAGCCTCCACATGCGGAGTCTCTACGATGTCATGCACAACGAGCCACGTGATAAGATGCATGGATTGGCGGTCTCAGAAGTGGAGGCAACTGAGACTTGTCCTCCACCACCCGGATTGTGAGTAACTGCGCCATCATGAGGACCTAATAAGAAGTGGGAATTGGGCATTCCAAATTGGGAGAAAAGGGGATGAAATATAAAAAAATAAAAGAAACACTGCTGTGGTTAAATAGCCTCTTCAGGGTGCTTTGATTTTTAAATGGTTTAAAATTAAATGCCACTGAACTTGTCTAACTATTGTACATAAATATGTACAGTGTAAACAGTAAATATGTAAATAAAACACTGTCTTACCGTTTATAATGCGCTGAAACTTTCCTTTGTGTAACAGTCACATGAAGTACACTTTGCAATCTGAACTTTTTCAGAAAGCATCACAGCACAAAGAATGAAACAACGCAGGTGGTTCATGATACGTTTATAAAAAAAAAATAGTTATTTTTTACTTTACTTGGTGTCTAAAAATGTGTCAAACTTGCGCGAGACCCTGAAAGAGAAAACTGAGATTCAGCGCAACAGTCAAAGACACCCGTCCCACGCGTGTTAACAGTATATAGAAAAATAGCGCAAATGGACACAAAAGCATGTTTGAACAGCCTCTAACTCGCCCTATACTTGAAAAACTGACTCAAAACCTGACGGTTTGTCAGAACTCATCGAGGTCGAGGTTGAAGACCTCTATTGCGTGTGCAAAATCACCGAATAGTGATTTTGGTATTCGAATAGTGGTGCGTCGAGCGGTTAACCAAATGTCAACTATCCGTGCACATCCCTAGTAAGTACACATACTGTTACACAGACACAGTAACAGTTCTTGGTTCAATTAAAATTTCAGTTTAACAAGTCATTCATAAGTGTTTTGATTCATTAAAAAAAAATACAAAAAAAAAGTAATTTGTTCAGAAATCAGACTACACTGATCGCGCTATATCTTTCGTAGGATATTTAGTAATTAATAGTGCAGGAAGCACTGTCACTGTATCTGAATTTTAGTGTTTAGTGTAAAGAATGTTCGTTTGTGATCCGAAATGTGGTAAATCTGGTATTTATTTAATTTTTTTAAATGGAACCAATTTTGAATAAGAACGGGTTTTTAGTGCTGAACCCTAACTGTAAGCCACACACTGGCCTCAATACTTCTATACAGACAGTGGTTAGTTTAGAACAGATAAAACAGAATGAATTTATGACAGCGAGTCTGTCTGCACAGTGTCAGGTTGGGTGTTCTTTGTCTCTCCACCAAAACTGCAGTATCTGCATTCCCTCTGCAGCTCTCTCTTTCTCCTAACAATCTCTTTTACACTTTAATAATCATTATAAGTTTTTGGGTCTTGGTTGCCCCTAGTGACAGCACCTAATCCCACCTCTTACTGCATGTCATTTACCCCACCTGTCTTAAGAGAACAGTTTATTTAGCTTAACATTCAATATTGAATAGCCAAGAAGACAAAATCTGGGATGTATTCAAATATGTTCAAGATTTCGGCTGCCCTAGCAACAGCAAATGGAGATTACTTTCTTTCTGCACCAAAAAAGAAAACTGATTACCCTTTAATATAATGCACTAAATCTGTAAATATTAATGGATTTATTCATCAGATCAGGCCTTATACTGGCAACTCCATGATATGTTATTTATATCACAAAACTGAGACAATTCATGAAGGTAGAGGGCAAATTTATGTACAATCAATAATATTTGAAAATGGAATGTAGAAAAAGGCTGAAATCCATGTCTTCCAAGAACTGTATTGTTCAGAAAGCACAAGAAACACACACATTAACAGACTCACAACTCAAACACAGTCTGCAAACAAGCATAAGTCTTTGAAGCAGACATCTAATCAGTTTTAGGATCTCTCCTCTCAGCCAATCAATCAACAGTCCTCTGAGACTCCACCCACAGCGTCTAGACAGCCAGACCTTTGCTGCTCCACTGCATTCTTCAGCGGTACTCACCACAGAGGTCAAGTGCCTGTGAGCTCATGCTAGACTTGTTCTTCAGGGCTTTTACATATGAAATGATTTTGACAGCTGGAGAATTTGTAGGTAGAGGATTTCAATAAACTTTTAATAAGCAAAAGCATGGTTTGGTAAGGCAGTAAGTAATACATATCTTGGTTTAAAATGCAGTCCCCATACTTTTATGTTTTGAAACATGTTTGCACATACTTTATATGTTCAAGCAAGACACCAAACAAAAATTTGACAGATCAGACAATGAAATAAACAATTTTTATTTTTTTGCCATGTTTGGCAATGTATGCATTTATATGTTTTGAGTGGTTTTTGGAGCATTGCTATACAGTTGCTAAAGTAAAGGCCCCCAGGTAAAAAGCAGATTGAAGTCTCTCCCTTACGAATTTCTGAACTGCGCCCAAGTGGCTGAAGCTGGAACTACAGTTGAACATATGCGCACCATTGCGCGACACACGGTTCAAGACATGAGCAAATATTATACGAATGAAACATTCTGGTCCCTAAAGGGCTGGGTGATTTTTTTCAATTAATTCAAATGTACATTTTGACACGATTTTTATTGTATTTTTTTCAAATCAAGGAATCAAGGTTTTGCATTAAAATATTAGCACGGCGTGAATCTCTGGGAGCTTCATGAGCGCTATCTGCATAAGGGAAATGATATTATTGTTGATTAGAAAGTGGGCTTTCAATCCATGTATTTTTATCCCACCTGGAAACCTGGCTTCTCTATCTGATGATTGGTCGAGCTCTCGAAGGGCTGAACCACATAACAAACAGCCAATCATTGAAATGGTGATGTATGTGAGTGACAGCATTTCAAATTAAAACACAATCGCTGTCATTCAGTTGGAGCAGAGTGATCGGTGGTACAGAAGAAGTTGGTTGTGGTTTATTAACACAATTAATTCAGTGATTACAAATCTTCACTTTTGCCATTGGCATTTGTATATGTTGTAAATATAATGTTAAATGTAATGAAATAAATAAAAATAATATTTATATTTCATAAATTTTAAAAATGAAAAAGATGCGAGTATCGTTTTTTCACCGACATCTGTGCTTCCCCTCTTTTAAAAAAGCACCAGATGCCACTGGTCCACAGGTATGGCTCAGTCCCTCCTTAAATGTAAGTCTAAGAATTTGTCAGTTTTATCCTCCACATTATTTCAGGTGTCATTCATATCTATATCACAAACATTGTGGGACGAGTTACATTTTAATATGTAGGGTGACGGGTTTGTTCAAATCCCCAAGTATGAGCAATAATAACTGTACTGCTAGCCTTAAGCAAGAACCACTAATTATTGATTGATTAAAACCGAGGTTTATAAGAGGCTAAATAAACCCTCAAAATGACACTGACAACAGCTCTGTCTGATTTTGCTTGGTTCAAATGATGGGTCACCTTCTTCCAGACTGGTGTGGGGCCAAGTAAAGATGCTGTAAATAATTAGTCCTAAAAGTTTGTGTTTGCAATGTCCTCTGGAGGAGCTGATGTCAAAGTCAAGCTGCAGAGTAAGAGAGAGAGAATTAAGGAGACAGCGAATAACCGAGAGGGGGAGAGAGGGAGAGTGCTTGGTGCAGAGTGCTGCAGTGTCCTGTATCAGAACAGAGATCAGCACTGAAGCACTAGGGAGAGTCATTAGAGGACTCATACCTAACACTATAGCATCAATGACTGGATGAGTTTCTCACTGGGTAAATCTCAACAAGGTTAAAAAATACACAAAGGGGTTTGCTGCAATTTATGGTACCTGGATTATTACCTACTGTACAGATGGGATGTGCAAAATGACATATTTGCAAAATCATGTCAGTTGGTTGCCTGACCATGTTTTTTTTTGGTTGTGTTTTCATAAGATGCATTACTGCATTATAAAAACAGCTAGTCAGTGGCTCAACTGAATGGAAAAGAATGCAGGGGTCTCAAAACACGCTTTTAAAAGTTGGGCTGTTTATAACTTGATACGGCATCTTAAAACGCAGGGCTCGTGGCAGGTAGGGCTGGGCGATATGTCTTAAATTATATCTCAATATTTTTCAGCCTATTGACAATATTTGATATATATATTAAAATTATTACTGGGACACATCAGGTTTATTATTATAACATAATGCTGAATTATCATTATTATTCTGATTATTAGATTTGCGTTATACAAAAGTAATATATTTCTGTCCTTTTTACTTCACCTCCACCTGGGGCTTTTATTTTGACAGCGAAAGTGCTGCAGTATTTACTTCAACTTCACAAGGAGCTTTTACTGCGACACAGAAAAGGCAATGTGTATTTGACAGTTTACAATGTCCCGTATTTTCTGAAATGCTGTAATTTCCTGTTTTTCTGTTATTCTGTGCTGCATTTGTAGAATTTTATAATAACTTGTATCGGTTACTAATGTTTGGAATTGCGCGAATGCTTGCACGTGAACTGATTGCACGAATGCTTGAAAGTGAACTGATCTGAGAGCGCCGCCATGCACACAGATCAGTGCGTCACTGGTTTGTTCTGAATCACACACAGACCGTGTTTATCTGCCTTTAAATCGCAGCCTTTTGTGGATTAATATTCGCATATGACCAACTTGCCATTTTGATGTTATTTTCATTAATTGCACAGCCCTGAAGGATTGATAAATTAGTTTACTGATGCGCTCTTTATGAAACTTAATGGCCAAATGAAAGCACGTTAAAATCATCTTTACATACGATATATCGATATATCGCCCAGCCCTTGTGGCAGGACTCTAAAAAACTACACGTGATACGATGGCCAAAGACATCCATCTTAATGTATTCGGTTGTAGCAGCAGTGTTTAATAAAGGGATAGTTCATCATGTTGTTCAAAACCCATCTGACTTTCATCCGTGGAACACAAAAGGAGATGTTAGACTGTAGTAGACAGCCTCAGTCACTAGTGTGAAACTTCACTGGCCTCACAATTCAACTATGATTCAAAGGATAATGATTTGATTACAAAACAATTCTCGATGCCTCACAATGCATCTTGTCCTCCAATTTTTGTAATCAATACTCACACTCCGTATTAAATAGCATTAAATTATTAAAAATTAATCGAACCTCAGCCCCATAACTATAACCACAACTATCGGTTGCTGGTCCACATCACCAACGTCTCCCAATCTTCTGTGTCATCAATTTCAGCTGTTTTTTTCCTTTTTGTACAAATCAGTGCAATAATGGTAGGCACGAGCACATCTTTCATGTTGTTTGTTGATGTGTCCCCTGTTGATATATGCTTGAGTTTGTGAATGATTTTCAGGATCATAGTTTGTGTGGTTGATACATCTGGTCTTTGATCAGTCCTGTAGTGTGCGCTTGGTTTTAGTATATGCATGTCTGGCCATTTTTTCCTAGCATCTCACTCTGTCTCTGGCATGCACATAAGTGCCACTGCACTGCAGCAGTTTAAATCTGAATTTTTGGAGAAAGAATCACAATGCATCGGAGAACACATTTTCTTCTCCCACCCCTGTCAGTCACCATTCACTTTCATTGTGTGGAGAAACGATGCAATGAATCTGAAGGGTGAATATGTTTAGCATAGTGCCGAACATCTCATTTTGTGTTCCATGAGAGAAAGTAAGTCAAACTGCAACATGAAGATGAGTAAATGATGAGAACATTTCTATCACTTTAAAGGGGATGAATTTAAAGATGCAACTGCTCCAAGAGAGTTTTATCGTGTAAACTGTCTAAAAGCTAAACTACAGCAAAGAAATATTCAAACTAAAAAAAAAAAGACATTAAAATCTACAAAAATAAGAACTAAATGGCTAGTCAGCTGTTGGATGACTAAGAGTCCAAAAATAATATATATATATATATATATATATATACAGATTAATTTGTGGTACTGCCAGTCCTGAAAGTTTAACTGCAATGACTGCACAAACTGAATGCTAGTGAATGTCTCCATCTCTGCCATCCCAGGACAACATTTCCCCTCCTGTCCCGGCATGTCTCCATCTGTCTCCCACCACAGTAGGCCAAGCAGGGACCCCAGCCCTATCAGACCATCTCTGCCATATGCCTCTGTTCTGAGATTATCCGCAGGGATCAGCCTCAGGACTGAGAGAGACCATCCATTCCAATCGGAGTCCAAACTGTAGTACCGTCAAAACAGGGTAGAAAATCACTGTCCACATGCTCCTAAAACATAGATGTCTACTGCACTGATTTATGCAGAATAAGCAGTGCATATCAGTGCTTGTTTCATAATGAAGGAGAGTAAGCAGAGGACTCATAGGTGGTTTGACCTTTTCCATGGACTGATCCATAAGTGTCTGGCTGTGTTCACTGCCTCCAAGCCTCTCTTTTTGGCTGTGTTGTCTCTTCTCCTGTCTAAGTATGCTTTGAGGGGGTGCAAGTAATTTTAAGATCCTCCTGGGAGTCTTCGCTTAAGCAATGATCTGAGCCCTGTTCTGCAGTGTCTCAGATAATGACAGACAGCAGGGTTTGGAGAAGGACAGCTGATCCCAGTTCAGCATGTGTGCGGCTCCTACCCAAAGCCCTTATGCCACCTGACGTTTCAGTGCCAGAGGCCAGATGATGTGGTTCCCAGCAAGACAGGAAGCTTGGCGTACGATGACTCCGCGTCAGACAGACGGCTCTCAGCTAGACAGGAAGCTTTCTTCCCACAAGCAGTGAGTGTTCCGGTCTGGAGTGGGCTGCTGTCCCAGCTCTCAGCCTCAAATCAATCACACACCAACAGGATAGCGCTCAATGCACTTTGCTTTACCACTACAACATATTTAAACAAAAATGAGAACTGATATAACCACAACTAACTAAATTAAAATGTCGTTTAAAAAAAACCCACAAATGACATGCATGTGAAACGTATTATATTATAATTTGTTTTATACACAAACGTTACCAAGAACAGTTTTAAAATAAGAAACTTCAAAGAACTATACTTTTCTTTTGGGGATTTTTTATTTATTTTTTAAATGAACAACATGCATCAATAAAAATGGCAAACAAAAAAGGTTCAGAAATAACAGTTAAAAAGCATTTGCACTCATCCGGAGATTACATAGAAACCAATACTGACGGCATGAGGGCAATGCACATACATAAACTCTGATATACATAAATGAAGTCTACATAAAGGCAATCATATTAATATCATTTCACATGTTATTATTCAGAAAAACAAGTGGTGAAAGTTAGCTTTTTATAAAATGTGCTCTGTCTGTGTTAAGAGTTTTTCATGCTCATACACATACTGTACTGGTCTGATCAGCTTCCAAGTTCACTTCACATTTTTTCCACCATTAAAGCAGATCCTCGTCTGTTGATCTGCATGAGTCCAATAAGAACAGAATAAAAAATAGACTTCAACAGGGATCAGAATATTACAAGTATTGCCACACTTTGCTTTAGAAGCACAGACGGCATGATATGTCTTCTCTCATCCAACGCCTCAACAACGTATCCACAGTGCCCCCCAGTAGTCTGCATGTGCTGCGTGCTTTGCTGTTAATGAGTGCTCTGCTGTTTGTCATCTATTACACCCACAGAGCGTGTGTGATGATTTTGATGAGGTATCAGTGAATAAACGGCTGGATTCACACATTCATTTAAGCATGCACCACATGCATACTGTATATTTATTTATCTTCATCTCAGCCTTTTGTGGTTTAATCATTATACTTGGGCATATCACGATTTTACTTTGATTAAGCTAACAGGGGCTTGAGTTGAGACTTTATAGACGACTTTGACTTCTACGATGGTAAGACGAAAAGTTACTTTTTTTTATTATTTGGGTTAAAATCTGAATTTGTTCATTAGAATTGATTTTGAAGCATTATATTCTTCTAATAAGCAAATATTTTCAGTGATGGAAAACTGTGTTGAGCGCCAACTGTCAGATTTTTTTTTTTTTTTTTTTTTTTTTAAGTTGATCAGTGTCTTACTTTTCCTAATGCAAATTAGACTTGTCTTATTAAAGACAGCTGTGAGCTTGTTTTATGCAACATGCTTTCTCTGGCGTCTTTAGTTAGTCAGACTAATTGTTAGATGCAGTCTTAAGTTAATGGCTATGTTTATGCAACCGGCCCCAGGTTGCATTTAAAAGTGTTGTTAAATACATCTGCATAAAAAAAGGTCTTTACATTTGAAAAGTTTAATTCTTCAGAACTGAAAGCACAACCCAAACATGTGATGGTCACTCAGTGAGTCCAGTGGGTTATTCAGACAGTCCTTAGACAACAGAGAGCGTTTTGTGCAGACAGACAGACAAGTCTGCTGACACACTGTAAGTCCCGTTAAGCTTCTTGCACTTTTTGGACCGATTTATCATTCTTCAGCCCTTGAGCTCCATGTGCCTCCACGACTCACTGTTACACTTGGCCCGATGCCACCACAGATCCATCAGCCGACACTCTGATACACCTCACTGTCTGCCTAGAGCGGATGACATCATAGCTGGGACACAAGCTCATCTTTCAGGAGTGGAAAGTGTCCTTCTGTGTGTCAATAAACGTCATTCAGGTGTAATAGAGGAACAGCTCACATTCATATATACAGAATGAATATGAGGCAACACTTCAAGATAAGCATGACATAGTTATGGACAGAGAGCAAGAGTCAGTGAGTGAATGCAAGAGAAAAGAGAAGTTAAATAAGTGATGGCTTAAAAGGGAAAGTTCACCAAAAATTTACTAACCCTCATGTGGTTCCAAATCCAAACCTAAATCATTTTCAGTCTTTCATACACTACAATAGGTGAATTCCAGAAGGATTTTCAGGCTGCTCTTTTCCATAATTAAATGAGAACTACCAAGAAAGCACTATAAAAGTGTCATGAAAGTGATCCATAGCACCCGAGCATTAAATTCCACTCAAAAATAGATTTATATAAAAATATCACAGCTTTGTAGGTCCATTCAATACAAGTGAATGGTGGCCAGAACTTTGAAGATCCAAAAAGCACATAAAGGTAGCATAAATGTCATTCATAAGACTCTAGTGGTTAAATCCATGTCTTCAAAGCAATATGATCTGGGTGAGAAACAGACAAATATTTAAGTCCTTTTTTTACTATAAAACTCCACCTTTGACCAGCCCTCAACCAGCAGGTGGCAATATGCACAAAGAATGCAAATCGCCAAAAAAAAAGAAAAAAGAAAAAGAAAAAAAGAATGTGGAACTGAAAGTGAAAGTGAAAGAGGAGATTTATAGTAAAAAAGGACTTAAATATTGATCTGTTTCTCTCCCACACCTATTATATCGCCTCTGAAAACATGGATTTAACCACTGGTGCCGTATGGATTACTTTTATGCTGCCTTTATATGCTTTTAAGGTTCAAAGTTCTGGCCATCATTCACTAGCATTTTGTGGACCTGCAGAGCTGAAATATTCTTCTAAAATCTTTGTTCATGTTCTGCAGAAGAAAGAAAGTCACACACATCTGGGATGGCCTAAGGGTGAGTACATGATTAGAGAATTTTCATTTTTTTGTAAACTGTTCCTTTAAATAATTTCTGTTCCTCACACAAGACTATTGTATGGCTTAAGAAAACTTGGGTTATTGCGCACAAGTCATAGACTACTTTTATGATAGTCTTTATTTATGCTACTGTGTCATTTTGAGGCTTGACAGCCCCAGTCCTCATTAACTTTCATTATGTGGAAAAGAGTGGCCAGGATATTCTTCAAAAATTTAACTTTTGTGTTCCACAGAAGAAAAATAGTCATATTGGTTTGGAATGACATGAGGGTGAGTAAATAATCAAATAATTTCGTTTTTGGTTGAACTAAAAATGAACAAAAAAGCACTCTAATGCACTCTATCTGGCAGCGCATGATACAATCAAGTCTGTGTCCCTCAACTGGGCCAGAACCTGCAGTGCACAGGAAAGGACAAGAGAGCAAGTCTAAAACTGGGCCAAACAAGTCTGGGCAGGGTCAGCTGACACACAGGGCACAGACAGGAGGGCACAAACACACATGCAGTGCAGTCCCATTCTCAGTCTCACAAGTCTAAAATATCAATAACCAATTAATAAAGCCTGAATAACATGAATTATCAAGAAGTCTCGCAGTGCGGCAGAGGAAGAGATTGCAAATTGACCAAAACAACATCTAACATCCATATCTTATTCTTTTGAACTTTAAGACAATTTTACGTCTTTCCAGACAGCTAAAGCGAAATACTGAATATCAAAGCCGCAAATTAATAAACAAATACGACATTAAAACACTGGACATCTGGCATAAAACAGGCTGATCTCAAAATCTGCCAGAAAACTGCAAAACTGACTACATGCTCATCAAGTTTAAGTCCAAGTACCTCAAGACAAGCAACCCAAATACAAACTACTGCACATTAAAATACTCCATTAAAAAACATGAAAACAAACTGTGATGAGCCGGAAATACAGCACAGTTCTAAACTAAAGCACTAAAAAATTGCCTACATTTAATAGAGAATCACAAAATAAAAAAATTTGAAGAATAAAAATAGGCCTTTATGAATAATAGGCCTCAAAGAAAAAAGACTTTTGGTAATGACAAATATTAAAAACTAAATTTTATTAATAAATATTCATTATATAAATATATATTCACTATCATAAACAATTATATAGCTTAAGATAATAAGTAGCCTAATCATTATAAAAATATTATTATAAATTATTTTAATAATTATCAATTATTAAAAATGATAATACATTAATCTTCATCATATAATATTATTAAAAACTGCAATAAATACAGCATTATATAAATATTAATAAAACTAAATATGAGAATTATAAATAATTAATAAACTTTTGTCGTTCATCGCAGGATTTGAAAATTGCTGATTATGGCAGAATAAAGACAGCAGCTAGCGCTCTGACCCAAAATGAGCCCGATTATGTCTCTAGATGAAGAACTGGGTTACATTCTTCTGACTCCCGTTAAAACAACCGGCTGCAGTCTCCGTTAACGCACGAGCACTGATCCCTAATATTCATTCTGTTAAAGGATCTGATATATCCCAGTGTATAAATGGATCATTCAACAATCCTTAACTTGAACCTGCGCAATGGCCCGATCACTGGGTTTTAGTTGTCGAGCTGGATATGAAGTCAGAGGGTCCCAACAACTTTTCCAGCCCCAATCAAAAGCCGCTGCGCTCTCTATCCGCGGGGCAACTGGCACGGTTGGCATTACGCACCCTTCTGATGCCATCTGCACAAAATCACACAGATATAAGGAGAATATCAACTCCTTACCTCTCAAAAACGGAATCAGGAAATGGTACTGTGGATCCGCGGAGAGCAGAAGCCTGAGCCGTGTCGGCTGGTGATCCGGCGGAGATGACCTGGATTTCACCGCCAGACTCGAAGGCGTAAAAATAATCAAGCGCACAGAGACGAGTGAAGCCAGCAACAAGAGACCGACTAAGAGAGGACAGAGGAGCAGTTTCCAAAATAAAAGATTGAATTTATGACGGACTAAGAGCGAGTCTTTAAAATAAGAGTCCCAGAGATTACTAAACAGTTATTATTAGATTGTGGACAGTTAACACGCCCCGCGTTGTGATATGCTAAAGCAGTCATCTAAAACTATTTAAAACAACATTTTTATCATTAGATGTTTCTGATCATATTAATAAGGAGACAACATTTGTACTTTTGACATTTTAAATGAACTAGATATGGCAAAATGATGAAAAACAACAACAACAACAACAACAACACTTCCCTTATATTCATACACATCTTAAACTCTTGATGTAAAATATTGATGTTAACAAACTATTATGGACATGTTAAGCGTCAACTGCTGTTTTGTCATTAGTATTTGCACTTCAAACTATATTCAGTTCCCTTTTGGTAAACATGTTTGTGTATTTAACAAAGGTGTATTTATTTTTACTGTAAGTTTAATAATAATAATTATATATACACTGGCGGCCAAAAGCTTGGAATAATGTACAGATTTTGCTGTTTCGGAAGGAAATTGGTACTTTAATTCACCAAAGTGGCATTCAGCTGATCACAAAGTATAGTCAGGACATTACTGATGAAATAACAGCACCATCACTATTTGAAAAAAGTCATTTTTGATCAAATCTAGACAGGCCCCATTTCCAGCAGCCATCACTCCCAACACCTTATCCTTGAGTAATCATGCTAAATTGATCATTTGGTACTAGAAAATCACTTGCCATTATATCAAACACTGCTAAAAGCTATTTGGTTCATTAAATGAAGCTTAACATTGTCTTTGTGTTTGTTTTTGACTTGCCACAGTATGCAATAGACTGGCATGTCTTAAGGTCAATATTAGGTCAAAAAAAAAAAAAAAACGTTTTTTTTTTTTTTGAGTGGGCAAAGAAACACAGACATTGGACAACAGATAATTGGAAAAGAGTGTTATGGATCTTTACCCCACTGAGCTTTTTTAGGATCAGCTAGACTGTAAGGTGTGTGAGAAGTGCCCAACAAGACAGCCACATCTATGGGAAGTGCTACAGGAAGCGTGGGGTGAAATGTCACCTGAGTATCTGGACAAACTGACAGCTAGAATGCCAAGGATCTGCAAAGCTGTCATAGCTGCACGTGGAGGATTTTTTGATGAGAACTCTTTGAAGAAGTTTAAGAAGTTCTGATTTTTTTTTTTTTTTTCAAATTGTAATAGTAATTTTTGACTTTATTAATGTCCTGACTATACATGGTGATCAGTTGAATGCAACTTTGGTTATAAAAGTACCAATTTCTTTCCATAAGAGCAAAATCTGTAAATTATTCCAAACTTTTGGCCACCAGTGTGTGTGTGTGTATATATATATATATATATATATATATATATATATATATATATATGCGTGTGTGTGTGTGTGTGTGTGTGTGTGTGTGTGTGTACACTACCGGTCAAAAGTTTTGAAACACTCAATCTTTATTATAATTATTATTATTTTTTTTTTTTTTCACATTTAAGAATAATAGTGAAGTCATCAAAACTATGGAATAACATAAATGGAACTATGGGAATTATGTTGTGACTAAAAATCCAAAAATAAATCAAAACTGTGTTATATTTTAGCATCTTCAAAGTAGTCACTCTTTCAAAAGATTTTTAAGATCATGAGAAACATTTCAGTCAAGTGTTTCAAAAGTTTTGACCGGTAGTGTATATAGACACAGATCAGCCACAACATTAAAACCACCTGCCTAATAATGTGTAGGTCCCCCTTGTGCCGCCAAATCATCGCCAACCCACATCTCTGAATAGCATTCTGAGATGCTATTTTTCTCACCACAATTGTACAGAGCTTAGTGTAGAGTTTTCTAAGTGGCGGATCCTGACATAGACAATATAGGCAGTTAACTTGGACAACAGTGTTCCCTGGTGCTGCATATTCCTCTATAGGTCATTGCAGCAGTTTATGGAATTGCGTCGACTCTCCGTTCTGCTCCTCAGGGAATCAAACTCAAGTCCTTTGTCACTTATGGAAACAATTACGCCCATGTACCACTAAATCATGTGATATCATCAATCAACAAATAGTATTTATAATTTAAAGTGCATAATTTTTCTGTATCTTTAATTTAATATTTTTGATGGATGATTTGCTGTATTCTGGTATATGGTATTATGTTTTTATAATACAATAATATAACAGCAATTATAAATATATGTATGTACATATTTATATGTATAAATATATTTGTACAAGTATATACTTTATGTAAATACTGTATATATGTGTAAATATGTGTGTGTGTGTGTGTGTGTGTGTGTGTGTGTGTGTGTATATATATATATATACACACACACACACACACACACATATACACTGATCAGTAACAACATTAAAACCACTGACAAGTGAATAACATTGATTATATCGTTACAATGGCACCTGTCATGGGGTGGGATATATTAGGCAGCAAGTGAACAGTCATTTCTCGAATTTCATGTGTTGGAAGCTGGAAAAATGGGCAAGCGTAAGGATCCGAGCGACTTTGACAAGGGCCAAATTGTGATGGCTAGACGACTTGGTCAGAGCATCTCCAAAACGGCAGGTCTTGTGGGCTGTTTCCGGTATGTAGTGGTTAGTACCTACCAAAAGTGGTCCAAGGAAGGACAACCGGTGAACCGGCGACAGGGTCGTGGGCGCCCAGGTCTCATTGATGCGCATGAGGAGCGAAGGCTAGCCCGTCTGATCCGATACCACAGAAGAGCTACTGTAGCACAAATTGCTGAAAAACTTAATGCTGGCCATGATAGAAAGGTGTCAGAACACACAGTGCATCGCAGCTTGCTGCGTATGGGGCTGCGTAGTCGCAGACCAGTCAGAGTGCCCATGCAGACCCCTGTCCACTGCCAAAAGCGCCTACAATAGGCACATGAGCGTGAAGAAGGTGGCCTGGTCTGATGAATCACGTTTTCTTTCGGGTGTGTGTGCGTCGTTTACCTGAGGAAGAGATGGCAGCAGGATGCACTACAGGAAGAAGGCAGGCCAGCAGAGGCAGTGTGAAGCTCTGGGCAATGTTCTGCTGGGAAACTTTGGGACCTGGCATTAATGTGGATGTTACTTTGACACATACTACCTACCTAAAGATTGTTGCAGACCACGTACATCCCTTCATGGCAACGGTATTCCCTGATGGAAGTGGCCTCTTTCAGCAGGATAACGTGCCCTGCCACACTGCAAAAACTGTTCAGGAATGGTTTGAGGAACATGAAAGAGTTCAAGGTGTTGACTTAAGCCTCCAAATTCCCCAGATCTCAATCCGACTGAGCATATATGGGATGTGCTGGACCAACAAGTCCAATCCTTGGAGGCCCCACCTCGCAACTTACAGGACTTAAAGGATCTGCTGCTAACGTCTTGGTGCCAGATACCACAGGACACCTTCAGAGGTCTTGTGGAATCCATGCCTTGACGGGTCAGAGCTGATTTGGCGGCACGAGGGGAACCTACACGATATTAGGCAGGTGGTTTTAATGTTGTGGCTGATCAGTATATATACAGTACATATACATACAAAGATGTATATACTGTTTATACAACCCCAATTCCAAAAAATGTGGGACAGTAAGGAAAATGCTAATAAAAACTAAAAAGGGTAATTTGTACATTTTATTCACCCTGTGTTATATTGAAGGAACTAAAACAACACTATTTGATGTTTTACCTAGTGAATTTAATAATTATTATTATTTATTTATTTTTAAATATGCTCATTTAATTTCAGTTGATTGCAACATGCTCCAAAAAAGTTGGGACAGTCAAGTTATCACTGTGTTACATCACCATATCTTTTAATAACACTTAAGCGTTTGGGCACTAAAGACACAAGTTTGTTATGTTTAACAAGTGGAATTTTCCCCCATTCATCCATTATGCAGGTCTTCTGCACAACTGTATAGGGCCTTTGTTGCCGTATGCTTCGTAATGCACCACACATTCTCAACTGGAAACAGGTCAGGACTGCAGGCAGGCCAATCCAGCACCTGCACTCTCTGCTTATGCAGTTTAATGCGGCTCTGACCGCACAGAAAAATGCTAGTTTCAGTGTTTGTGCTTATTTAGATCACTTGCTTTCTTAGTATTTGGACTTGAATAAAGGAAACATTACAAATGAAAAGAAATAACACTGGGTGTTTCCTTTTATACGCTATCATGCAAGTTTATATATATATATATATATATATATATATATATATATATATATATATATATATATATATATAATCTCTCTAAATTGAAAGCATATTGTAACACTGTCATGGTGGATGTTCACTGGACAATTACAGTTATTTCTCAGCACATTTCCCCACTGTAATTTTCTTATTCAAAACAGCATTCACAGGAAATATGACAACTCCAATTTTCTTTTAATTCAGCTTTATTTTACCTCTAGGTGGCACAAGGGCCAAATATACAACACTCTCCTTCTCAGTCCTAGGGAGAAGTGTTGAGTCTGCAATGCAAAAAAGTCTCAAGAAACCTTGCAAATCCAGACTCAACTCAAGTTCTACTGTGCAAAACTGAGAGTCTCAACTTTTATGATTCTACAACCAGAATCCAATCTGAGCGAAATCTAGATTTGTGTGATCTGACCTTGGAGCTCGGATTTGTCAATGAAACACAGACATATTAGATACAGTGTAAGAGTGTCTCTTATCCTCCAGAGACTTTTAAAAGCTCAGAGCAGCCCCAGATTCTCAGATCTCCTCCTCGGCTTCCAGTCACCATCTGCTTAAAGCAGATCTACCAGTCCCACAAACGCTTCATTGAAGGGACCAGAATGCTCTGGAAGAGATCCAGTCATTACTTGTCTTCAGTCTTGATGAGTCCGGTCCAGTCTGGCTCATCCATTAAATAAATCCAGAGCCCTCTTCACAAGCCCCAGTGTTCTAAAATGTGGAGGGTCAGTGAATGAGTGCAGGGAGCCCATGAATATACAAGTCTGTGCTGGTGTGTTTCTGGGGCGTCAGTCTGCTGTGCTGCCGTAATGTGCGTTGGTGTCCTCATGCCTTATTCCTAATGTGGCCTAAGCCCAGGGCTAATGCGGCCGTGCTTGGCCCAACATCTTCAGCCTGGCCTGGTCGATCACATCCAGCAAGTTTTTGGCATCCACAGCGAGTGCATGTGCAGCTGTTAGCATCTGTTTCTTATAGTCCTGTTGCAGGCTGGTCATGACGTACTGCTGAGCTAACTTCATCTTATTTATCAGCTCTGCCAAGTCGGAATTTAGAAGCTTCTGAGCCATTTCGATCTGCAAAGGAAGAGAAAGAGTAGTGGTATTTACACTCTGTCACTTCATGCGTTTTAATTGATTGGATTGCTATCCAGCTGAATAAGCAAATTCTATTTACACTTGGCCACATCAATGTAAATTTATGCACAAGCCCTATACGCAAATTAAAATGTAGTTCACTTCCGTGAATAAGCTAATGCTGGGCAGCGAATTTAAAACATGTGATTTATTATTTGATTCCAAGTGACTTTGCCCCACTCGGGGGTATCTGTGTGTGTGTGCGCTCTGTGTATTTTTCCCCTCGGGGCTTGTCGTAGTCCATGTGCATCAGCTGCACTTATTGTCAGGGTTTAGATTCAGTTTCTTCAGCGATCTGCATCAAATAAATGAAGAAAAATGTTGTCTCTCTAACAACGTGCATTCATTTCTTACTACATAATTATTTCTTGTGTGAAACGAGCCCTATGCACATACCCTGTAACAGCTGTTAGGTTTTGCATTTTCCCTACCCTGACGTAGTGCTGTTTGGGTGGAGTGAAGTTTACTGTACATATGTAGCTTGAACAACCAGATGCATTTACACATGCATCAGCAAAAGCTCATGAAGTGACCAAGTGTAAATACCCCCTCAGCATCAGTCCATCTGACGCATACTGCACTCAAAACTGGAAAGCTGTAATCTGATTGGTTGACTGTACATAACTTTAAAGAGTAAAGCCACACAGGATTTTTTTTTTAGTTCTGCCTGAAAACAAAGTCGTATTTACAAGGTACCAGGTTGGGAGTTTTGTTTGAGGTACTTAGTAGCAAGTAGGGCTACCCCCTAATAGTCGACCAAACGTTAGTCTATGAGAAGAGTCTTAGTCGACCAAGCTTTGATTGGACGGTTAGTCGCAGAAAAAAAAAAAAACTCCACAGGAAACCGACGCACACCAGTATCACCGGTGGTTGGACACTAGGTGGTCCTATGGGGTAATTTTCATTAAGCAGGGTTAGGGTTAAGACTACACAATAGAGCAAGACACCTTGATTTCAAACTTTGTACTTTATTTTTTATTTAACTAAAAATTCAAATGAAACTGGAAAAAAATTAAGTGCAATTAAAATGTGTATTGTTCAACTTTTCGAAAGATGGCTTTACAACAGTTGTGAAGGGCAACATCTCTCTGGCAAAGAACCTGCTTCATCAGTGCATTCTCTACCGGTTGGGTAATTCGTTGTATATATCTCGCAATATCCAATTACATCAGCAACCCCCGGGCTGAGAGATCGGTGAATATTCTTGCTTTAGTGATTTTGCATTGAAAATTAAATTGATTTATTTAAAAAACAAAAAACTTAAATCAAATACACTTCTAAGAAGCCGACTACCACCCCTGGAGTCGTGAGTTCGAATCCAGGGCGTGCTGAGTGACTCCAGCCAGGTCTCCTAAGCAACCAAATTGGGCCGGTTGCTAGGGAGGGTAGAGCCACATCGGGTAACCTCCTCGTGGTTGCTGTAATGTGGTTTGCTCTCAGTGGGGCACGTGGTGAGTTGTGCATGGATGCCGCGGAGAATAGCGTGAAGCCTCCACACGTGCTACGTCTCCGCGGTAACACGCTCAACAAGCCACGTGATAAAATGAGCGGATTGACGGTGAGATTGAACCTCCGCCACCCGGACTGAGGCGAGTCACTACACTACCACGAGGACCTAGAGCGCATTGGGAATTGGGCATTCCAAATTGGGGAGAAAAAAGGGGAGGAAAAAAAAAGAAATAATCAAATACATTTCTAAATTCAAATTGCACTCCAAACGAAATGAAAAAGCAATTAAAATAATGAAATGATCAAAAAAAATTATATATATTTAAATAATCACCTTTCCATTTACCGTCAGGAAAGTAAACATGCAGGCGGAAAATTACTTACAAAAATGAAGACATAAAAACAATTATAAATGTAAAAATAATAATTATAATGATGATAATAATCACTGAAATATAAATTATGGTTCGAGGTGAATGTGTTTTTGTATTATTTTATGTTTTAATCACAGACGTATAGGCTGCAGAGTTGGCCACAATAAACTGCTCTGTGGAAATAAAGTGAACTGAACTCAAAACATCTCCTGAGCTGAGATGTCTGAGGTCATTTTCAGCACTCACAGATGATACTGTTCTTGCAAAAAAAAATAAAAATAAAAATCGGAAGACAGAAACAAAGAGTGAGAACCTTTTAGATGCACATTTTCCATGAGGCTGCCTCCGTACAAACAGCGTGTCATACATACGCATAGACGGCTTTTCTGTCATCTGTTCTTAATAATATAATAAAGTGTATTTTTTCAAGTGCGTGTCTGTGTCTCTACGGGCAAATTATTTGTAATATTAATTTGATAATAATAATAGCCTAATAATAATAATAATAATAATAATAATAATTTAATACATTAATGGGAAAACAAGCCAAATATTGTCTTGACATGGTCAAAGGCATCAGCTATTGGCGATCACTCTGACCATCGTCGATCCCCGAGATCATCGTCTGTCGGCACAACCCTAATGTGCATTTCTCTCTATAAATTAACAAAATATTCAGACAGTCTCCTTGCTGGTTTTTCCGACACATTCAGGATTATTACTGCTTTTGCCGGTGTCACTGCGGCTTGCTTCGTGCGTGCACTTGTAAAATGTATATTTTAAAGGCTCATTATTATGGTTTAGTATTTCTCTGTAATGTAGAACAGTGTTAGCAATGTTACTTATAACATTCTTTCTCAGCCCTGGAACTCAAACCTTTTTCTGATGCCCCCCCAAAAAAATATATTTAAGCAATTAATATCATAATTGTGCAACAACTAAACTTAATCTAACTAGTCGACTAGGAAAATCTTTGGTCGGGGGAAGCCCTAGTAGCAAGTAAACTAGATTTTCATGTGCAGAACTGTGTATTTCACTTTGTTTTTTTGTCATAATCTGTACCTATTTCTTTTAGACAGGCAGAAATTCTGGTCACATAGTGAATATACATTTTCTGATTTTTTTCCAGAGTTATCTGGACAACTTTTTGCAGAGACTGCTGCGTTATTATTTAAATGGCAATGTGAGACTATGGTCAGCTGAGCCGGCAGAAAGAACATTGAGCATGAGGGTTGGTAGTGTATATGAGGGCATTTAGGGTTCGTTTGTGCATGCGTTTACCTCTCTGTGTGTGTGAGCTGGCAGTAAGTGTATTGTCTCATCCACAGTGGCCAACAGTGTTCTCAATGCTAATCCCACCTCCTGAAACACACACAAATTGTCATGCAGAGAATGTGCAAAACTACACAATAACCCTCTCAAAGTACAATCATTTTTGTGAATTCTACCCAACAAAGTACATTTTCACCACCATCATATTTTTGGCATAGCTCTTGGGTAAACAAGCAAACAGAATCAAAGCACTGGCATACATTCAGGCAGGGAAAAACTATACTATTCTGTCATACCTTCACCATGGGGACGTATTCCTCTGGGGGAGCTGGCTGGATTTTACTGGACATTTCAATCACAGCCTTTACCAGCCCTGTCACATTTTCATAGACCTTATCATTGGACCGATCCAAGTTAGCGGTTGGGGGCGGGTTGATCTCCTGGGGCTGAATCTAAATGGACAGAAAATATGTTTTCAACTGTATGAACAGAATTTCATTATGACTTAATGAACATCTAATGTACAGTATGTATAGATATACACATATAGATGTTCTAACTCCTACATTAATAAGGATTTATAATTTGTATTAAGGTTGTATCATTGAATCCATGATACTGTTAAAGCTGAAGTATGTAATTTCTGCAACACAAGCACCACCAAATGGAATTGGAAAAATAAATGCCATTGGTCGTGTCAGTGTCATTGTGTTTGTATAGATGGGATAAACTTTTATAGCACCACAGAGACACCATGATTACCGTTTTTGAGAAAATGAACCTATGAATGGCTTTTAACACAGGAAAAGTTAAATACTTCAGCTTTAAGTCTCTGTTACGGTACAAATTTCACATGTTTGACACTAGGTGGCAGCGCAAGCAATTTCTGGAGACCCATCACCACTTTCAATACTGAGCTGACTTGATATCCTTCTGTGCACCCTTGATTTTAACACCAATCATGATATGACAACAAAATGAAAAAATAAAAAAATTATTTATAAACTAAAACAAAACAAAAAAATTAAGAAAATAGCCCCAGCCAGAGAGATTGAAGCAATATTTCAATGAAAACATTCATGTTCTAACAGGCTCCCATTAGTGAGATTTAAAACACTAGCTTACTCAACAAGGAAGCAAACCCAAATATCACATCTACCCCAACCAAATGTCCCATAGCCTCCACAAGATAGTGCTACAAAAGCACAAAACCTAGAAGCACACCTGATCTCAGTCTAAACAAAGGACATGCACTGAGACATAGATCTACACAGCCCATGAAGTTCTGTTAAGTACATCGAGTTATGATTCTAAATGATATGGTTGAGTAATGACATAGCAACTGGTTAGAAAGGGCACAAACACAGACAGAGACATAACACTGAATCTACAGGTGGTCTTACCCTCCAGGGCTACCAGTGCAAAAACAGTGCAACAGAGGAAGGGCAGAGGCACAGAGCAAAGGGAGAAGAGTGCATAGAAAAAGAAAGAGAAATAAAGGGATTAAAAAAATACAACTTTACATCTGCATGCTGCAAAAAATAAAGAAGGTGAAAACAGGCTAGAGATACTGCCTTATTCTGTGTACAAGTCAATATATTTCAATCTCACGTTTGTTTGTTTTCTGCTTGCTGAAAATGTTGCAAGAGTTTAGCGCTGCAAAACTGAACTAAATTTAAATTAAAGAGGTAGTTCACTCAAAAATGAAAAAAATATTTATTATTTACTCACCCTCATGCTGTTCCGAACCCGAACCCCCATTTCTTTCTTCCAACGAACACAAAAGGAGATGTTAAGCAGAATGTTAGCCTCAGTCACCATTCACTTTCATTGTATGAAAAAAAAAAAAATGCAATGAAAGAGAATGGTGACTAAGACTAACATACTGTCTAAGAAAAAAAAGAAAGTCACACTGGTTTGGAACAACATGAGGGTGACTAAATGATGACAGAATATTCATTTGGGGGGATTTACCCCTTTAGATAAATGTGAATTTTCTACTGACCAAACACACATGGAGTTTCTATTATATTTAGAGTGCAAGTCAATCCAATCTCCTATTTAAAAAAAACATTTTATGTGGATTTTCAACAGACCAGACACACCCACATGTCAAACTCTTAAAACTTTAAAAAAAACAACAACAATCAAATTGCAAAGCAGACTAGAATTATGTGGGTATTTTTTCTAATTATATTTTCCATTCTGCACTGAAGTTCTGCTTTCGGTTGCGAGACCCCCTGCACACTGACCCAAAGCATCAGGAAAACACAATGGAATGGAAACTGCTGGGCTCTTGGTGTGCAGCGATCGTTTTATGGGAGACCATGCAGAGCAATTGTGTGCATGTTTGTGAAAGGGGTTTGAGGAATGAGGATGATTTTAATGAGGCTTGGCAAACAGCATTTGTTGGCATGCTAGCTGCTCCTGAAGGCAACCCATACAGATGCTGATCTTACAAGTTTTCCAGTGTGTGTGGATTTGGTAGGACTAAAACTTTATGTGGTTTAAAAACAGCAAGCAGTGATTATTGTAAAGTTGCAGAGGGACAATGCTTAGCCAAAATAGAGCTATTTTCCAAGCATGTGTGTACAGTAAATATGCCTTGGCAAAAACTGACTAGAGCCTTACAATTTTAAAGGCACCTAAGATTTTAATGTAATCAGTAAAAGTAAAGGTCTATTCACACCAAGAATGAATATTCATTGCGAACAAGATTTTGAAAAGTACACTGGATTCCTATGGATCTATTCACACCTGGCATAAATATTTCTCTCACAACACGTTACAGTAATAATACAGAGAATATATATATATTTCTTCTGTTCTTACATCAGGATTGCCATTGTAGAATAGTTTTTATATACTAAATAATGAGGTACAGGAGTAAGTCTGCTTTTTATTTAACTCAATGAATATTCGTTTAGGTCTTGTGAATAGGCCTTAAGGCTCTGTTTATTATTGGAGTTTGCTGTGTGGTAGTTCTGATACCTTCACGCCTTCATTGTATCTATCTGTTGGATTGAGACCAGAGACTCCTGCGGGGTGGCCGGGAGCTCCAGGCCGAGGAGGCTTTTTAGGTGGTGCTGCGTGCTCTAAAGAAGACAAGCAAAAAATAGTTTTTTTCTATGTAAGTGCACCATTGCAAAGCTGAACGCTGTCACAACGGATGCAAAAATTGCCAAACAACATCAGATGGAATTAATGTTTGGTGGACTGGTGATAGTTTTTCTTCCAAGAAACAGAATAACAGCAACATATTTTCCTATGTATTGTTCCAGAGTCACTTATAAACTAATTTGATTATGCTTTCAGCTACGATTTCTTCAGAAATAATAAAATAATCTGAAAAAAGCCTGCAGGTTACATTTGGGCCTGCTTAAAAACCATTTGCACTTCTCTACAAATCCCTGAAAGTACTTAAACAATTTCATAATTACATGAAATAGAACTTTAATATAAAAATAACAATAATAAAAATTAAACAAAACTCACCTGCCTTCCCTATAGGTTGATAAATGTGCTGGTTTCCAGTCTGCAAACAACACAGAAAGTTAAAAATATGCAGGAGCCAAGACAGACTGTGCCATATGTGTTGTTGTGGTCTGGGTGGGGAGTAGCCTGGATGCCTGGCATGCCAACACACACACACACACACACACACACACACACGTTGGCAGCTATCCTTATGACTCTCCATAGACATAATGATTTTTATACTGAATGAACTATAGATTCTATTTCCTAACCCTGAACCTAACCCTCACAGAAAACTTTTTACATTTATAAATTTTCAAAAAAAAACATCGTTTAGTATGTTTTTTTAAGCGATTTGAATTATGGGGACACTAGGAATGTCCTCATAAACCACATTTATAGCATAATTCCCTTGTAATCAACCAGTTTGTAACCTAAAATGTCCTTGTAAACCACCCAAACCTGTACACACACACACACACACACACACACACACCACATCAGCCAAGACCACAGAGAATTAAAGAGGACAGCCCAATGGGGCAGGACAGGCATACTAAACCACTGTTGCAGACAAACAAGCAGCTGAAAAGAGCTTCTCTCATGAGATTAGCTCGATACAGATCATGGCACACATGAAACACATTTAAAAATCTGCACTACTGAAATCACAGCAACTTTCTGCAAAACAGCAGATGAATAGAATGAGATGCGACATATTGCGTGACAATAATTGTTCTTTAGTTGTTCGCTGAAGCCTGAAGGCCAAAGAATCCTTTGGTTGTCTGTGTTGATCATTGCTCCGCGTACAGTATGCGTGACGCAAATTTCATCATCAGCACAGTCCGCACGCAGCCCAGATTTTCTCAAAACGGGTACAGTCCTTGTCTGTGCGCATCGTCTGCACATGTGCCTGGCGTTGACAACTAAAAGAGTATCATAAAGCAGTAGTAGTGGGCATGCATCAAATGCGTTCGTATTCACTCGGGGTCAGAGGAGTATACTTTGAAAGGCAACGCTGCCAACCGGGCGGAATCTGATCCGAAACGCACACTCGGGCCTTTACTCTACAACAGTCAGGCTTAAAGGGTCAGTTCACCCAAAAATGAAAATTCTCGTATTATTTACTCACCCTCATGATATCCCAGGTGTGTATGACATTCTTTCTTCACCAGAACAAATTTGAAGAAAAATATCTTAGCTCAGTAGGTCCTTATAATGAAAGTGAATAGAGATTTCTCTTTTGAAGCTCAAAAAAATCACAGATGGTCAGCATAAACGTCATCCATACGACACCAGCTGTTAAATTAATGTCTTCTGAAGAAATATAATCGCTTTTGGTGTGAAAAAGATAAATATTTAAGTATTTTTAAAACTCTAAATCATGCTTCCGTTCTGCAGCGGTAAGCACGTGTGACATAATCGCATTGGCATTTGAAACACGCGAGAACTGGCACACGTGCGTCACAGCCGGAAGAGCAGCACTGTTTACAACTGAGTAGGAGGAACGCTGTACAGTAGCATGGTTGGTTTTGGTCTAGATCTGTATTTATCTGTTTCTTTACTCACAATGGTGTGTTTGTGTGCTCATCCTGGATGTCTCAACCGAGTGGAGAACGTGAGATTACCTCTGTATCATGGCAATGTGAATACATCACACGAGAGACCGCTTGAACTCCACCCACTCCTGAAGCTCACTGGAAGCGATGGTTTATATATTGATCTTTTTCGCACCAAAAGTGATCGTATCGCTTTAGAAGACATTCATTTAACTGCTGGAGTCGTATGGATGAAGTTTATGCTGACTGTCTGTGATTTTTGGAGCTTCAAATGAGAAATCGCCATTCACTCGCATTTTAAGGACCTACTGAGCTGAAATATTTTTCAATTTTTCTTCAAATGTGTTCTGATGAAGAAAAAGTCATACACATCTGGGATATCATGAGGGTTCGTAAATAATGAGAGAATTTTCATTTTTTGTTTAACTATCCTTTTAAAGAAACTAGTACATTTCTAAGGTGGTTCTCTAAGGTGGCCATTTTACATAGTAATTTTTTCAGCACCTTAAACACTTATAAAACACACTAAAGCCTTTGGTTATATTTTTTATGCCTCCTTGAATATGACTGTTAAAACGAATGCATATGAACATGCTTCACTAAAGACATAATATGCAGAGATCGGTTTCAAAATAGTCTACCATATACAGTGGGGACTGAAAGTCTGAGATCACTACTGAAAATGCTTCTCTTCTGCATTTTTCTAATTTATTATTATTATTTTTTTCACTTATAATATTATCAGTATAGCAATTTGAGTGAAAAGTTTAATTGAAAAATCAACATAAATTTCTAAGTGTCTGGTATGTCTCCCTTTTGCTTTAAAGTCCCTCAAGCATTGTGCAAAACCTGATGATCCATGTTTTCCCAGTATGATTTAAAAATGTTCCAAAGAGCATCTAGTGAGCTTCAATGGAAGCAAGGAAATCTGACCTATTGTTCAAAAGAGATAACAAGGTTATTGTGACTAATTTGCTTATTTGATTAGTGACCTAGAAATAGTCAACAATCTTATAATATTTCTTCTTCATATTGGTGTAACGGTAGCCAGCTGGTAGGTAGCTGTGCAGTGTGTAAAACTCACTCCCCTGGCCTCAAGAGGCGCACTAGCGACTGATACTAGACATTGTAGCCTTTAGCCTCCTTGTTAGCGCGCACGCCTTCCACACCGGAGATGCCGGTTCGAATCCCGTTCACAGTGGGTTGAGCAGGACCGGTTACATAGGCTTAACCTTTCTTTGTTTAAATTTTTACAGAACCCTGAACAGTCTATATATTTCCAAGTTTAAACAAAGAAGGAAAAAAAATCCAGATTTTTAATGTGGCTTTAGACTTTTGAATCCCACTGTATGTATTCTGTACAAGAAAGAATGTCATTTTGACAACTGTATAGCAATGGTTACATAATCTTCACAAATAACCTTTTAATCACCCGAAAACTTTAAAGTGAAATTCCTCTGCAGACTGCATGTACAGAATTCCCGCACAGCAAGAGTTCACGCCCCTCTGCAGTAAATTATATTATATATGAGCATGAGCTGAAACACCACTATGTTTAACATGACATGATCAGATGATTAACTCTCACTCGCAGCTCTTGATTTCAGAGCTTGGAGGCAACTTGTATATTCTTCTACAAATTGTATTTTATTCCTTCAACAAACACAGGAAAATCACTGCCCAAAGACTGATTACAAAATAAGACTAAGACAAGAAAATTAACCTCAAAGGGACAGTTCATCCATAAATAAAAATGTTCTCATAATTTACGACTCCAGTGCTTTATTTAATGTCTTCTGAAGCAATCCAATCAGTTTTGGGTGAGAACAGGCCAAAATGTTATTCCTTTTTCACTATAAATCTTGACATCAGTCTCCTTTGCAATCGTAATTTCAAGCTCGATTACACCTCCTATAGCACCAACTAGTGCTCTGCGCATGTGTCAAGCACTAGGAAATGTAATCGAAAAAGGAGTTTTCTTCTATTCATCTATATATTTTATTCATCTAAAAATGTTTGTCTGTGTCCAGCAGCAGAAAAAAAGTCATACACATCTGGGATGGAATGGTGTGAGTAAGTGATTAGAGAATTTTCATTTTTGGGTGAACTATTACTTTAACTGATATTGCACAACATTAAATTTCATTGAGAATTTTTAATTCATGTTATGTTTCTGAAGATTGATCATTTCAACCAAAGAAAAAAATATTCAAAGAAACTCACTGGTCCCTGCAGACTTCCATCATCATGGTCAATGCTGCCTCTGGAACTTCTGCCATCAGGCTTCTACCACACACAAAGAGAATATGTCAAACCTGATACCTCAGAGACAAAATCATGTCTGGCATCTGTTGTAACTATTCGTGTGATCAAGCATCTCATTGTGTATAAATCACATCATATGGTTTGTTGAACACATGACTGCACAAACTTATTCTGTTTCTTCTCCAATTCAAATGACTTCACTATGTTTGGATTCATCAAAAATATCTAGATATCTCTGGCAAATATCACCAGATCTACAACATCTAATGTTTTCTTTCACAGGCACTTTATGCAGATTGAAGGTTTTTTCTGCTTCTTTTCCAAAGTTTCCTCAACATTAAAAAAAAATTTGGCTCCTTCTTGTAGTAAGGGTGTGTTTTATCCTACTTAGAAACTGTTACTGTGTAAAGATGAAGTTTAATCTCTAATACATTTATTAACATCCAATGTCATTTGAAACTACTCAACTAGTAGCTGTTCACAAAAGCAATTACAATCAGATCTGAACTGAGCCTATATACTGTATATCCTATCCATATTGTGCATTCTCAGATATGTCTCAAAACAGCAGCTAAATCAACTGAGCACAAACCGATCAGACTCATTTACAGCAAGCCAGCACTTCAATGACGACACATTTCATAGTCCTTTGAGGTTTCCAGCACTAGGCTAAAGTCCATGTCAGTTTAAGTTTCTTCAAAGATTAAATACAATCAGAGTTTACCCATGCACCCCTGAGTACACACTTAAATTCACTAATTAAATCAATCTGGTCCTTAAACGAAGCTTAACTGAAACGGCAACCTCCCCTCCCTTTCATCAAAGTTTACCACACCAGTTTTCCGAAGCAGCATTTGAAGACCAGCATCTTCCCGGTTATTCCTGTGCGTGTTTCTCTCTGGCGTTTCTTAAACATGGAGCAGAACACGGAGTGAATCTCCATTAAGCAAGTGTATTTACGAGAGTGAGAGATAAGTCGAAATGTGTGTGGAGTGACTCGTCTCCTGTTTCCCTGTAATACTGAGACATGTATATGTACACACTGACTCACTCACAGCCAACGAGCCTCGACTCAGCAAAGCCAAGCCCTTTTTCTGCTCTACTCCCTCCGCTTTACTTTTCCTCCCCCTCTCTCTCTCTCTCTCTCTCTCTCTCTCTCTCTCATTCCCCAGATCTCTTTTTTTCACTCTTTTTGTGCAATTGAAATTTCAATGTATCGCAATTTTTTGCCTCATGATATTACATCTCACTCACTCAGTTTAAGTCTAGACTAAACACTCATCTATTTAGCCAGGCATACACCTAATTTATCCATCAACTCACAATTAGGCTGCTTTAGTTAGGTCTGCCGGAACCAGAAACATACTCTGCATAAAACTGAATGGCATCTACGCTAATATTATTCTATTTGTTTCCAAGTCTCAACCTCAGGATTCATATCCCGATTTTACCAGAGCCGGCCAGATCCAGCTCCGTTCCTGCTCGGTGTTGAACTCCACAGCTATGTGTCTCTAAGTGATGCCAACTAAATGCAGCCGGTGCTAGCCACACATCACTTCAGTCTTTTACGATGGACTTCAGAGGATGAACTGATGCCAACTCCAACTGTAAGACATTGGATCCTTCATATGCCACTGCCTGAACCTTGGATTTAGGATGGACACCACCGAACCTCACCGAAATGACCTGCCGGCTGAACTGCAATGCACCTCACTGATCTCTTCCTGCATCACCTTTGTCTATTGATGGACAACACTCTTGAAATGGAATACATAGACTATCATTTAACTGCCAACAAAAGCCTTGATCAGCCAACTAACAAAGGACAATGCATCTATGTGAACTTCTGCAGCTAATCCAGGATGGACTACAAAGACATTAGTCATTAATCTTACAGTTCATAAAAAATAACTTTATTTTTTTTTAACTCTAGACCTTAACACTTACTTAGTTTGCTAATCTTAAAACATGACCTGCACTGCACATAAATAACTAATATTGGCATTATATTCATGCTGGTTAGCCAGAGGGGAACTAGCCCCCACAATGAGCCTGGTTTCTCCCAAGGTTATTTTTCTCCATTAGCCATCATCTTATGGAGTTTTGTGTTCTGAGGTATGTACACACTGACTCACAGCCAACGAGCCTCGACTCAGCAAAGCCAAGCCCTTTTCTGCTCTACTCCCTCGTATTTACTTTCTCTCTCTCTCTCTCATTCCCCAGCTCTGTGTTTCCTCTCTTTCTGTGCAATTGAAATTTCAAAGTATTGCAAATTTTGCCTCATGATTATACATCTGTATCTAATTTTTTATAACAAAAAATGTAAGAAAAGAGACGGATCACCACTTGGAACAAGTGTAAGAAAAAACATATTGTGGCATTAGGTCAACAAACACTAAATTATTTCCATTCGAGCAAATAGCAAGCTCAGAAAGAATATAATCTATAATGTTTATAACTTCAATTTATTAGTAAGAATGTTCATACAGATCCTTCGTACAGCTATAGTACCAAGTATTTCATGTAATGACAAACATGCTGGAATAAAGTTGCACCATTTCCTCACATAATTGTATTTTTTATTTTTTGCTGACAACGACAGGCCTATGCTCTATGATGAAGTAATGCAGGAAGTTAAGCAATGGTTAAAAGCTTAATTCACAAAGTACAGAAGTCCAGTGAATATGACTGGGAAATAAGTGACCAAAAGATTGCAATATTTAGCCGTTTTGAATCACAATACACTAAACTTACAGAATCACAATATTGTCGCATTGCAACCCAAATATCAATATAATATGGTTTCGCCCTGTTGATTCCCATCTCTACTAAGAAATGAAGAGATGAAAACTTCCTCTGATGAGCAATGTAACTTTAGCAGAAGCAGGTCAGGCTGAGTTTACCCATCTCACGCCTCAGTGCCAACAAAACCCTTCATTACTGAGGAATTCCTCAAAACTGCACCCGTATCAAAAAACCTGGATCAAAACCACATTCATCCACTCACAGCATCAAAGAAAATCAGAGAAAAATATGCTTTATATGGGCATGTGAATATTGAGCTGACATTACATTTCAACCAAGTTGTTTGCGAGTAGTAAGTCTTTAAGCAGAATGAATGTTGTTTGCTGTGGTGAAGCTCTGAATACCCATTTTAGTTGGTACAGGAAGCTGAAAGAGACTTTCTGTGAGACAGACTGAACATAATGACACAGTGAAGATACAAATGACGGAGAATGGAAGCCAAAACTTGGCATACCACAAATGCACACACATACTTGTACAAATACACTCATACACAATGCACATAAAGACATGCATAATCCACACATATCAGTGCCCAGTAACACAATTCCTATGAATGCACTGCCTTACGTTCTTTGCAACAATGCTAAATTATTTGTGTTAAAAATCTCCTTACACCTGAATTTAAGTTAAGATTTGTTTAATAACAATGTTTAAATTAGACAGCAATACAATCTGTAAACACTTAAAATGATGGGCCTTGAATATTAATATTAATTGTATGGTCCGCTTGCAATTGTTTTCAAATAAAATAAAGCTGGAAACCACAATTGGTGGAGACACTTTTTCTCAAACAAATGAGAAAATAACTTTTTGGAATATTGTGTTATTGCTGCAGCTAAAAATAAACACTGCAATGATTCACAAAAAATCTCTAAAAGAGGAGAGGTAAGGTAAGGAAAAAAAAGGAAAAGGAAGAGGAAAGGAATAGCAAGAGCAAGACAGGAAAATAAATATAAAGGAAGGGAAAGAGGAGAGGAAGGGGAATAGGAAGAAGCAGCGTAGATGGAGAGCAAAGGAAAGGAAAGGGAATGGTAGAGGAAAGGAATGGGAAGAGAAAGAGGAATAGTACAGAACAAGAAAGCACAGGAAAGGAAGATGAGAGGAAGAGGAAAGTAAAGGACGACGAGAAGAGAGTAGAGCAGAGGAAGCAGATGGGGAGAGGAAAGGGAAGAAGAGAGGGAAAAAGAAATAGCAAGAGGACATGACAGGAAAGGAAACAGGAAGAGGAAAGGCAGAGAAAAGGAAGAGAAACAGACAGGAAAAGGAAAGGACAGGACAGAAAATGATATGAAAGGAAAAGAAAAGCCAAAAGGAAAGAAAAGGAAGAGGAGGATGGAGAAAAGGAAGAGTAAGTAGGAAGAGCAAGGAAAGGGAAGGGAAGTGATGAGGAGGAGAGGAAAAAAGGAGGAGGCAAGGAATAGGAAGAGCAAAAAGGAAAGGAAAGAGGATGAGAAAAAGGAAGAAGGAAGAGAAAACTTAAAGGAAGAGGAAGATGAGAGAAAAGAAAAAAAAGAGGAAAGGAAGAGGAAGATGAGAGGAAAGAAAAGGAAGAGGAAAAGAATAGGAAGAGGAAAGGGAATGGAAGAAGAATACACATATGTGAGGGAGAGGCAGAAAAGGTAAAGGTGGGTGGGATCAGTACCAGTAGTCTCTCCTCCTGCTCCAACCAGCGCTGATCATCATCCATCTGCTGCTGCTGCAGTAACAACTGTTCTTCCATTAGCTGAGACAGACCACAATGCAAAGCAACTCCATCCTGATAAACAAAGACACAGATTTGTATGTTTTGACACAATAGATCATGACATTCTCTTGAATAGACTGGAGAATTATGTTTGCATTAGTGGACTTGCATTAGCAAGGAATTGTCAAATCAAACAAAAGTATGGAGTGCAACAGGAATCAGTTTTAGGGCCTCTGCTTTTCTCCTTATACATGCCTCCCCTGGGAGATATTATCAGGAATCATGGAATAAGTTTATATTTCTTCTAAACTCACGAAAATTCACAATTCTCCAAATTAGCAGAGTGTATCAATGTAATCAAATATTGGATGGCCAGAAATTTCCTTCTAATCATTTCTGACAAACAGAGGTACTAATTATTGGACCAAAAACCTCTAAAAATAAGCAGCTAAAATATAATTTTGACTCTCGATGGATGTACTGTTACGTCGTCTTCTACAGCGAAGAACTTGAGTGTTATTCTTCCACCTCAGAAATACTGCTAAGTTACGACACATGCTCTTCTGTTGCTGATGCCGAAAAACTAATTCATGCGTTCATGACCTCAAGATTAGATTATTGTAATGCATTACTGGGAGAATGTCCAGCAAGTTCAATAAATAAACTTCAATTGGTTCAAAATGCAGCTGCCAGAGTGCTGACTAGAACCAAGAAACATGATCATATTAGCCCCATTTTATCGTTGTTACATTGGCTACCTGTTAAATTTCGAATTAATTTAAAAATTCTGTTAACTACACAAAGCATTGAATGGTCTAGCTCCGCAGTACTTAAGTGACTTTCTGACACACTATATTCCATCACGTTCATTACGATCGCAAAATTCTGGCTTGTTAATAGTTCCTAGAATATCAAAATCCACAAAAGGAGGTAGATTCTTTTTCTTTTTGGCTCCTAAACTATGGAATAGTCTCCCTAACACTGTTCGGGACACAGACACACTCACTCAGTTTGAGTATAGATTAAAGACTCATCTATTTAGCCAGGCATACACCTAATTTATTCAAGGTTAGGCAATGTAAACAGTAGAGAGTGAGGCTGCTTACAAATGTTTTACAACCAAGCTGTAGACTGCAATATAGTTTTGTTTTTGGTCCTCATATCTGTTTTGTAATATGTGCACCACCTAGAATGTGAAACAAGTCAAGTCAAGTCATTTTTATTTGTATAGTGCTTTTCACAACACACATCGTTTCAAAGCAGCTTTACAGAAAAAACTGAAAAAGTGAGCCTGGTTTCTCTCTAGATTATTCTTCTCCATTAACCAACATCTTATGGAGTTTTGTGTTCCTTGCCACAGTCGCCTTCAGCTTGCTCACAGGGGTTCTAAATACAATTATTATTAAATTATTTAATTTTTATACGCAATTTACAATCATATTTAATCAAACCACACAATGATCACTGAATGAAGACTTTATAGATATTTTGCAGTTTCATTTTTTTGTTAATGCATGATTTTCTGTAAAGCTGCTTTGAAACAATGTGTGTTGTGAAAAGCGCTATACAAATAAATATGACTTGACTTGTTTCACATTCTAGGTGGTGCACATATTACAAAACAGATATGATGAGCAAATACAAAACTATATTGCAGTCTACAGCTTGGTTGTAAAACATTAGTAAGCAGCCTCACTCTCTACTGTTTACATTGCCTGACCTAGTAACAACATCTAAATAGAAATGGAACCTCATAAATGACTGATCTATGATGCTCTTCATGGGCAGCAACTTTGTTTAATTTTGGATGAAAATTGAACTTTTCTCAATATATTATGAATGACTTATGATGCATGCAATGCTGGCCAAAATGAGGTATCTTAAGCAGCAAAAGCTGCCTAATGTTTGGAACAGCCTTCGCACTGGAAGCATGCTTATGCTGCCGTAAAACTCTGATTATGTTGACAGCTCACTAGGTTTTGGAACAGAACAGTCAGAAAAGATTATGCAGACTTTTCTCTTCTAACCTCCATGCTGGGGTTCCACATGTGATCTTGAGCACCTCTACGATGGTTCCAGCTATCATGGGGATCAAGTCCTGTCCCTGCAGCCTGAGGATACATGCTGCCAGGCACGGAAAGCAAGCTGTGTGGGCCCGAGTGCCCTGCCATCTACAGATTCCAGAGAAATACACTTTTAATGCACATATTAGTCAAACTTATACTCTTCATAAACATTCAAACATTACGTAATTGATTAATACAAGCACTGTACCTGATAATGATTGTGCTGGCCCATGTGCTGAGGACTGGGGTAAAATCCTTCACTGGAACGAGGACTTGGATAACCAGGTCGGCTGGGCTGTAATCATACACGCATCTTTGTTATTGTACTAGTACACACTAACCAGTCAATCTTTAGGTTAGCAGATGCTGTTAAAATCAGTTCACTGGACACACACAAAATCCTTGTGCATTTTGTGTGGATAAAGATTTCAGGCTGTTGATGGAAAAATAAAATAAAATGCTCAACTTTAAAATGCAAGCAGTTAGTTAAACATTAATCCAAATGCACATGTTATTTCTGAAATGTTATTTAATTTATACATGGTAGAAGGAGAGGAGGGGTATTAGATATAAGGGGGTTGGATTGGAGAATGAATGATGATTGACAGGAGGCAGTCCTCATCCGACTGGTTGGAATATTCCATGCTCAGCTGTGGGCAGCAAACAGCAAATGTACTGATCTACCTTATAAACCCTTTCATAAAGAGAGTTGACTGACCACAGCTCCAGATGAGTAGAGGAGAAAAAAGGAACAGAGGGAGAAAAGTGGGTGATAAAAAGTAAGAAAAAACATTTGCACAGAAAGGGGTTGCAATGGGAGGGGGAGCAGTTCAGTTTATTTTAATTGGCTGAAACATTTCAGGACCCTCCAAACACGAGACAGTGATGGGATTCCTTTTCTTTAGTAGAACTACCAAAAATAAAAGCAAAACAACCTCTGTAGTAGCACTTTCTGAAAACTGTTTCCTTCAGAACCAATTTCCTTTCGTTAATTGTGATGTTTTAGAGAAGGCTCATGGGGGTTGATACAGCTGTCTCTGATACACAATTGGAAATTAACACAACCACACACCATGTTTATTGCAAGTCAATCCATCATTTCAATGCATGTTAAACATCTGGTCTGCCACACAGTGCAAGTATATTAAGTTTACATGCGTTGGAAAGGCAGCATGCAATTTTCCCTACACTAGTTTTCAGTCTAAAAACATCTTTGATCATCACTAAATGGGTCACTGGATGTCAGAGAAAATGTTGTAGGTCCACTGGGAGTCAGAATAAAGTATTGTAGAGTCATTAAGAGTCAAAGGCAATAGAGTCACTGGGAGTGAGACTGAATGGCTGCAGGGTTATCAAGAGTCAGAGTAGAGGGCTGTAGGGTCACTGAGAGTCAGAGTAGAGGGCCATAGTTTAAATGACAGTCAGAGTAAAGAGCTGTAGGGTCACTGAGGGTCAAAGGCAGTAGTCACTGGGATTCAGAGTATAGGGATGTAGAGTCAGTGGGAGTCAGAGTAAAGGGCTGTAGGGTTCCTGAGAGTCAGAGTAAAAGTCTGTAGGGTTACTGAGAGTCAAAGGCAGTAGAGTCACTGGGAGTCAGAGAATAGGGCTGTGGAGTCACTGGGAATTAGAGTACAGGGCTGTAGATTCACTGAGAGTCAAAGGCAGCAGAGTCACTGGGAGTCAGAGTAAAGAGCTGTAGTGTCACTGAGAGTCAGAGTAAAAGCCTGAAGGGTCACATAGTGTCAAAGGCAGTTGAGTTACTAAGAGTGAGACTAACTCTGCTCTATGCCCTTTTTTAATCAGTGTGTAGTAACATCTCACCTGCAGCTAAAATTGCATGCTAAGATAAAAGCACCTATGCAAATCTTAAGAGACTTAAGCCGGTGTCACACTAGTCGATTTTTCCAGTGATTTTCAAGCATAACATACATTTGCTGAATTAAATGGATTAGAAAACTGCAAAAGCAGATCAAGCTTGTTAGAGAAAAAAACTGCTCTGTCGCTTGCGGTCGTCAAGTGACCAATGAGTTTCTTTAACTGAAGAACTGACAAGACGTCATGCTGATCTGAACGTTTTCATCAACGATCGCGCTCACAGCCGTACTCCATCACAAATGGTGATCGTAATTCATAGTGATTCTGTCACCAAGCATTTTTCTGGGGTTCTTCTACACAAAAATGACTAATAAAATCAGAAAGCTGAGGCAGAACAGTCTTTATGTTGAACATAAATCCTTTACTCATTGAAAGCTGCACATGGACATATGCGTTGTACGGCAAGCCTCATGGGGATAATTACACAATCATACACATTCACAAAGTAAAGTTACTCCATAAATCGCATCCTAAATCACTCTATTACAACTGCTTATGTACCCACATACTCCTGTTGCTATTTTGGCGAGCTTCACGTTACAGGGAATCAGAGCGAGAGAGAGAAAGTTGGGGAGAGTCTACAGTATACACCGATCAGCCACAACATTAAAACCACCTGCCTAATATTGTTTAGGTCCCCCTTGTGCCGCCAAAACAGCGCCATCCCGCATCTCAGAATGGCATTCTGAGATGCTATTCTTCTCACCACAATTGAGAGCGGTTATCTGAGTTGCTGTAGACTTCGTCAGTTCAAACCAGCTGGCCATTCTCTGCTGACCTTGCTCATTAACAAGGCATTTCAGTCCGCAGAACTGCCCCTCACCGGATGTTTTTTGTTTTTGGAGTAAATTCTAGAGACTGTTGTGTGTTAAAATACCAGGAGATCATCAGTTACTGAAATACTCAAACCAGCCCGTCTGGCACCAACAAATCATCCATGCAATTATCTAATCAGCCAATCATGTGGCAGCAGCGCAGTGCATAAAATCACGTAGATACGGGTCAGGAACTTCAGTTAACATTCACATCAACCATCAGAATGGGGAAAAAAATTGGGACCGTGGCATGATTGTTGGTGCCAGAAGGGCTGGTTTGAGTATTTCTATAACTGCTGATCTCCTGGGATTTTCACACACAACAGTCTTTAGAATTCACTTCGAATGGTGCAAAAAAAATAAAAATAAAACATCCAGTGAGTGGCATTCTGTGGATGGAAATGCCTTGTTGATGAGAGAGGTCAGCAGAGAATGGCCAGACTGGTTCTAACAAAGTCTACGGTAACTCAGATAACTGCTCTGTACAATTGTGGTGAGCAGAATATCATCTTAGAACTGTTTTGATGCCACGAGGGGGACCTACACAATATTAGGCAGGTGGTTTTAATGTTGTGGTTGATCGGTGTATGTCTGTCACCCCTCCACCATTCTGAACCGGCACGTGTGTCATACCTCCGATTGCAGAATGCGAGATCTCCGCAAAACATTCAGTAATTGTGACACCCTCGGCCAAAATCGAATTGTTTGGAGTCAGCTAGTGTGACGCCAGCTTAATGTAAAATCCATGGCATGCCCTGCTAACAGTCCTAGCACACCTGCCTGTGAGGGTCTGCAGTGCACGTGGGTCAGCCTCAGCTGTTGCATGGTGGGATAGTGGGGGTTGAAGAAAGCGGGCTGTGTGGCACTGGGGGGTATATAGGGGCTCCTCCAGGGACCCTGGGGCAACAGCAGGGAGCAGTGCAGTGGTAATGGCTGAAGCAGAAGGGGCTGAGTTTGTGGGAAATGCTGGGTCTGTGGAAGAATGTTAAGCTGTTGTGCATTTGCAGGGGTCTGAGTATGAGTGTTCTGCTGTAGCGTTAGCTGGGACTGCATGTGTGGTGACTGATTAATAATGGTTTTGTTGCATGACCCCAGAGAAGAGGCAGACATCTCAGGCTGGAGGAAGCAAAGGGAGATCTGGGAACCAAAAGGTTGCTGTGGAGGGCGAGGAGGAGCAGACGCAGACAGACAGTCCATACTGAAGCTGTGCTGGAGGGGGCGTCTGCGGGAGGGCTACACACAGCCATCCAACATAAGGACAAATGGCACAAGCAGAAAGGATGACAAAAGCAGACATTTAGAGAGGCATGACATGGACAAGAACGCAGATTGATTGTGGTCAGACACACACACACACACACACACACACACACAAGCACCTGTACAGGATGACTGACAGGTCTGAGAGGGATAGAAAGTAAGAGCAAGCCGCACACAGAGCAAATGGAGACCCTGGGGTGCTCGAACTTTGTACGAAAAATCAGCCAGGCCAATCAATCTCCATATTGTGAGTAGCACAGGACATTGAATGGTTTAAAACATTGTCAAAAAGCACCCAAAGCACCAAACGAAGATCTTAATTAGATCAACTTAAGCAGACTAATGTTTTCAACTACTAAGATTTACACTTAAAAGTCATTGGACTACATTTGTATTAATTTATCTATCAATGATTGATTTTTTTTCCTTTTTATTCTCCATGTGATAAATGTAAATCTGCTTTTTTACAAATCAAAAGATTTCATAAATCAACTCTATACATGCTTGCTTCATGAATTGCTGCACTACGGCCCATTAAAAGTTTAAGAGAAATATAGGAAGGTCATAATATGTCTAAACATCAATTGTTTCCACAGCCTGCTCAGACAAATGAAAAGAATAGTGAATATTATGTTTTACAGAGGACCATGTGGAAGAGACATTTCTGTATGTGGGAAGCAAAAGTAACCATAACAAATGAGACAACAGAATGGTGCAGTATCCAAGACACAGTGATGGTACATAAAAGACAAAAGATGTAACTTGGCATAGGAGAACTGGATTACAGACAAAGATAATATCCAGAAAAGTGCTGGCTAACTATAGACATAAAATAATAGTCAGTCAGTTCAATAAATCAATCATTGTAGGAGATATATTTATACTTAGATGGTCAGAGAAAATGTTCTGGTTTAAAAAAAAAAAAAAAAAGAATCTTGACCTAGAGAAATATGATACACACACTCCTCTTGTTAAACGCTTAGTTTGTTGGTAACTGTTTTGCTCTATAAATGTGCAAACAATATTGCAGCCACAGCACAATATAAAACACATAATTTTCAGACAATAGCTTCGGGAGATAAAGACTTTCTCTTGTTCTTCAAATGTTTTACTCTAACATTCAAATAAATCAGACTGAAACACCTGTTTTTTTTATTCAAACACACACACACACACACACACCCCTGAGTAGGTACCATATGCTAGGGTGACAACTGGTGGCACACTGTTAACCTTTTTAGATCAAGTCAAGCTGTCATAAATGTAAAAATGTAAGAACCGCGAGAGACAATGCAATTAATAAAAACAGATATGCATTCTTAGATACATAATTTACACTGTATAGACAAATATCCCCTTCATTAATACAGCTTAAGCCATAATTATCAGCAAGTTTTAAAAAAATGTGGCCCATAGCAGAGCAGCTACTTACTTTGGGTGGTGCCTCATCTGAGCCTCCTGAGTCCCAGGACACAGGAACCTGTCTCCTCATCTCCATACGGCTGCGCTCTTCCTGTTGAGTCTTCTCCTCTGCAAGGATTGTACTGCACACACACACACCGGTGGAAAACTTTATCAAACAACAACATCATTTCCCAATAGACGAGTCTTATTTCCTGAACCAATTGTCTTGAGAGATCTAGAGCTGTAAATAAGCTGAGAGAAGTTTTGATCCTTGCTGTCTCCCCAATTTGGAATGCCCAATTCCCAATGCGCTCTAAGTCCTCATGGTGGCGTAGTGACTCGCCTCAATCCGGGTGGTGGAGGACGAATCTCAGTTGCCTCCGTGTCTGAGACCGTCAACCCGGCATCTTATCACGTGGCCATTGAGCGCATTACCGCAGTGACATAGCGCGTGTGGAGGCTTCACGCTATTCTCTGCGGCATCCACGCACAACTCAACACGCGCCCCACCGAGAGCGAACCACATTATAGCGACCACGAGGAGGTTACCCCATGTGACTCTACCCTCCCTAGCAACCGGGCCAATTTGGTTGCTTTGGAAACCTGGCTGGAGTCACTCAGCATGCCCTTGATTCGAACTGGAGACTCCAGTGGTGGTAGTAAGCATCTTTATTGTGGCAGATAAGTAATGAATAGACTTCACAGAAAGTGGATTTAGAAGTCAATATATTTTATGATTTATTTTTATATCATTAAACATAAGCCTACCACTGGTTTATAGTCCACAGTATTCCAATTTTTCAATTGAGTTGAAGTCAGTTTTAATGGCCGTTCACAACGCAGGATTCTTTCTTGTATTCCTTCTACACAATGTTTTACCATTACTGGTCTATGTACACATGCGTCCTACGGACATCTTTGGCCACTGCATGCCGTCTCGCTGTTTAATTTTCATGCCACAATTCTTGCTTCGACGTTAAGAAAACAACAGAATGAAATGTATTTAATTTTTGTTAATTCTTGGTTTAATTAATTGTACTAACTTGAAAGTTGACAGCCTAGTTTCCTTACTGTTCTCACAAGCTTGACTGCTGTGAGTAAAAAGAGATGTTATGCATTAATATAAAGACCTGCAAAGACTCTTCATGAATTGCATACTGCCGCAGGGTGCATTTAGTTTCAGGGTGCGGTCTGCACACAGCGGCCCCTAATACATAAAATCCAATACATCTTCAAACCTGGCCTTACTTGTCAACTAAAAACCTTTAAATGTTAGAATTGGCCCTTAAACTCATGATAGCCTTAACATTTTTGATATGTGAAGATCCTACCTGCAGTCAGAGTAGTTTTGCTCTTAGATGCGGATAGAGGGACGCAGTAGGTGCGAAAGCCTGGAGTGTGTAAGTTTTAGTGGTGAGAGAATGCAAGCTGCCTGACTAAGAGAGGGACTATTTCTGGAAACTCTATTATCCCTGACAGAGCCCATGAATGTGTGGATTGGAGAGAGAGGGACGCACACACACACACACACACACACACACACACACACACACACACACACACACACACACACACACAGGATGAACAGAAGGGACACCTGTTCTGATCAATCCAGACCTTCATTGCTGAGGCACACACTGAGCTTCTCCACAGTCAGCACATTAAACCCAGACCATCCAACACAACCATGATTTTTGCAGGGATCCCAGGCTCTCCCAGACAAAAATCTGAATTAATGTCAAAATATAACAAACTGACCAAAATGTGTCAAGTTTTGGCTTGACAGCATTTAATGATTAAAAATCTTTCTTGACAAAATATAGTAAAAATATTAATGAAACCAAAATGTGTCATGATAAATTTGGTCTTAACAGCTTTTATTTATATATATTTTTCTTAATGAATAATTGTAAAAATATGAATGACACCAGAATGTGTCATAATAAGTTTGGGCTTAACAGCTCTTTGAAAAATCAACAAGAAAAGACAAAGGTACTAGTAGTTTGGAAACCATACGTGTCAGGATAAGGTTGGGCATAACAGATCTTGATGTAAAAAAAAAAAAAATAAAAAATTACGTTTGGATTTAACAGCTGTTCAAAATCCTAAAAAAACATAATATATCACAGAAATAATGTTAAAAGGTTAACCGCTCTTCATGATTAAAAATGTTTTTGTTAATAAAAAAATTTAAAAAAATTTAAAAACATAATATCATAGAAATAACGTAAAAAGGTTAACAAAACCGAAATTTGTCATAAGACTGGGCTTAACAGCTGTTAACCTTCCTTAAAAAAAAAAAATATATATAATTATATATATATATATATATATATATATATATATATATATATATATATATATATATTGTGACACTATAGACATCACAGAGGGCAAGCTGAAAATTCAATGTCTAAACCATCACAAATACTTAATTTATGAACAATATAATTTCCCTAATTTGTATCAAACACACAGACTGTCTGAGGGGTAAATAATTCATCTGTCACTTGGTAATATGGCTAATATGAATACAATATTTCACAACTAGTGTTGTTTTCCCACATATTAGTCTCCAAAATCACTCTTGTATAAAATTCAAAATTGCCAATTTTTTTATGTCATGTTATTAATTTTGAAATATTGTTAGGTCTATGCAGTTCCTGGTAATGGTAACAAATTTCACTTTATTTTTCACAAAATTTCACCATTTTGTTACTTTTATACAATAAACAATTCTGGTACTTTGGTTACACTGGACATCAAGTAGTCACCAATATAATGTCCAATGTAAAATTGGGGTCCTAAAACAAAACCATTTGAGAACCACTGCCATAGAGAACCCTACAGCTATCAAATCCCTACTCCACAATAATGGACTTTATATTCACAAAACTGGAACTAAATACAGGTATATTCCGAATCAATAGAATCAAAGGATTTAAACTTCTAGAAGTTCAGTTCAGAAATACATTCTACTTGTACTGTCTTCATTTTAAAGGTAAAACTGAAACAAACTGGTACGTGTAAAGAAAATCATTGACAAATTCCTCAATTTGCTTGGTCTAGCAGACATTATTTTTGCCATTGTTTCTAAAGACTTCTGAGTATTAGACAGAGCCTGAGCATCTGTGTGTCAAACCCATGTGACTTCATTTAATTTCCTTATCTCAACCTCATCTGTTGTTCAATCTTCAGTGATGTAATAACATTAAGCTGCTCATAGGGAAAGTACAGAAACTGCATTCACCTTTTATTTAAAAAGAATTGCTTAAAAATCATAAAGAGGACATTCTTTTTAAACAAACCTCATCATTGTTGACCCTGAGAGCACACCATGAAGACCACAAATGTACTTCAACCACAATTCAAAGCTGAAGTATACAGCAAATACTTGTGGTTCTTTTTCAAACACAAAAGTTTATTAACTAAGCCTCTGCCCGTATTCATCCAGAAAATAAATGTGTAATCTTAAAATGCATTTTTGCAACCTCATTTCATTAAATTGGAAACACAGGATTCAGCATTACATATGAAATCATTTTTATTTCTTTTTTTATCAAAAAGAAACATGGATGTTTTTGCTGAAAGCAGACCAGATTCTTCAGATGATTAGGCAATCAGAGCAGTGAGGTGTTTTATTGCCTGTCACACAATACGGGTGGGGTTTTATCCTCCATTGGTGTTAGCAGGCTGACTGCTGGGCCTTGTGGATATTACGGGAACTGACTGCATGTGTGAACATGAACAGACATTTGGGAACTCTAAACTATTCTATCATGAAGGATGATTTCCAAACAGCTGCAGGGAGCCTTTTCTTCAGGCTCTGCCTGCATGTGTGCATGTCTGATGGGGTCAAAGACAGATAGGGAGATTAAGATTTGGGTATGTGAGAGAAAAATACAGAGAGTGTATACATTTTCTCACAGTTGCTATTTCAACTAAGAAATCAGAGCCAGACAGGAAGTGTCATAGACAGGTAGTGTGTGAGTCAAGGCTTAAAGAGATTAAACTTCCTCTAAAATGAACCTAAAACACCATTCTCAATGTTTACACTTACATCTACGTTCTTTGGAAAAATGCAATGGGCGAATTGCATTTGAAAGTGAGCATTGGTACTGCATTATATGTGCCTTCTGGAAGATCCTACATATACATCACTGCTATTGTTCTCACACCTTTTGACCGACAAATTTCCATGACTTTTTCAGCCATTCCAATTACTGGATTTTTAAACATTTTAGAGATTGCACTTGCAAAGAACAATTTCTAGCCAAGAAATATTTTCATAGCAGAGCATAGCCCTAACATGAAAAGTTGATGTTCATAGAAATTTACATTACTTTTTCAGATTTAAGTCATTTTGATGACTTTTCCAGACCTGGAAATCCCTATTTTAAAATTCCCTGATACTTTCCATGACCATGGGAAAACCCTGTACCTTATCTTAAATCGGAAATGGGGAATCATCATAAAAGGCTAAATGTATACACAACGTATATACACTTTGCTAACAGCGAGCCCTTGTGAAACAGCCTTTCGAGTTAAAAGTTCTGCATCTCTCTTAACCTGCAGAAGTTCTGCACTGATCAGACAAGCAACAAACCAACAGCAGAGTCTTCTAAAAACCCTAAAATAGACATCATTTATATGAGAGCATTACAGCGCTCTCTACTGTTATCAGGCAGATTCTTTTGCTGTTGTCATGAGTCTGTAAAACACTTCTAGACATGTAACACTATTCACAAAGACTAAAATGTATCAAACAAGGAGCTTAAAAATCAAAGACTTCTCTTATGTAGTGTTAACAGTGTAGAATCTATAGCTGGGTTTCCATCAAAATATTTCACATTTTTAATGCGCATTTCTGAAAATTTGACTAAAGAAAATGCGAAACATTATGCGTTTCCATGAACTGTAAATGCGCATTATCTTGAAGGAGCCCGCTTTTTGTCATGGAGCAGCTGTACGGCCTCTTTGCTTCGGGGAGAGCTGTATTTGTTGTAATAAAGCAATTGTACATTATGATATTAAATGCTGCCAGGAGACGTCGCAGAATAAATGCAATGGCTCACATAATGAGGGCTCAAATGCCTACTCCCATTCACCGACAGCCTCCATATCCCTGCAAGTGCCCGCGCTCGAAACGGTTCTGGTGGAATGTTAGGACCCACTTTAACAACGAGCTGTGGGTGAAGAACTTTCAACTAACCAGGGCTACGTTTGAAGAATTGTGTGCCATGGTCGGGCCTTTCGTTGAGCCAATCACGTCAAGCTCTCGCACACCTATACCATCCGACAAGCGCATTGTCATCGTGCTTTACAAATGGTCATGACACGTTCATGCAAATAAGCCGTTTCCATCACATTAATGTGCATTTTAACTAATGCGAAACTCTAGAAAATCCACCTCCTCCTAGTGCATTAAATTTTATGCTAATTTTGAGAGTTTATTTGTATATAAAGCGTTTCCATTCATGGATGGAAATGCAGCTTATGATAGCTTGTTGTGCGGTTTGTAAAAATGTCATTAAGCTCTCTTGCTCCCTAATACAGCAAAGCTTGGCAAGGTGTGGACTGACCTTAGCTGGCCTTTGAGCTCTGTGAATCGTGGTCGTTTGCTGGGGTCATACGCCCAGCATTTGGTCATCAGACTGTAGAGGGTCGGCGGGCAGTTGGGTGGCATAGCAAGACGCTCACCGTTCTCAATCCGTCCAATCACATCATTATTTTTCACGCCCTGAAATGGCTTTACTCCGTACATCAGGATCTCCCACATACACACACCTAAAAAACACAAACATGCACAGTTAGTCTATTCTTCCTCATACACACTCAAATATACATGAAGACAACTGCAAGTTTGGAATTTAGATGGATTCAACTTTAGCTCTAATTAAAGACAGCTATAAAACAAGAGGCGTCACACACTTGATCTACACTCTAAATAGTTACAGATGCATACTAATTACACTGCCACTCTAAACACAGGATGGAAACATTCAAACTTTAAGCCAAATGCACTCTCTACACACAGAAAAGACCTATGGTCTACTTTTTAAACAATTTAGAGGTCCCAAATGGATTACACGCATTATGTCAATGGAAACTTTTTTATTCTGAGAGGGGGATTCACAGTAGTAAATTTGTGCAATATTCACACACACGCACACACACACACACACACACACTCACTCTTTATCTCTCTTTCTTACCAAACATCCACACATCGCTGGCAGAGGTAAAACGTCTAAAGTTTATTGACTCTGGCGCCATCCATTTAATAGGTAGTTTTCCTTTAGAGGCTGCAAAGAGAGAAAGGAAAAAACAGAGAGGGAGAGAACGATATATAGAGAGAAAATGACAATGAGCGTGAATGATTGGAGCACTATGCATTCAGTTGGGAGTAACATATCATGTAAAAAAAACATGGATTGGACATGGATTGCAGAGACTTTAGTATTGTGCATGTGAGTTTACACATACTGTGGGGTCTAAAGATCACTAGTTAAAATGTTTCTATTTTGCATTTTTCTACTTAACTTTTTTTCCCAAAAATTTTATTTTCAGCATAATAGTTTGAGTGAAAAGTAGAAAAGAAAAATGAACATTAATTTCTTAGTATTTGGTACATCCCCACTTTTGCTTTAATGATAGCATGCACTCAAGCTGGCTCCACAAGTTTGTGCAAACCCTGATGATCCATGTTATCCCAGCATAATTTGAAAATGTTCCAAAGAGCATCTTGTTTTTCAATAGAAGCAATGAAACTGGACCTTTTGTACTGAGTTAACATGTCACAAATTTGCTTAGATTTGATTCGTAACCTAGAATTAGTACAGAATCTTAAAGGAACAGTTCACCCAACAAAATGACAATTCTCTCATCATTAACTCTTCCTCATGTCATCTCAAACTCATATGACTATCCTTCTTCCACGGAACACAAACAAAGATATTTTAATGGAGATATGATGTCTGTTTGTTTATACAATGCAAGTGAATTGTGACCAAATTGACAAACTCCAATAAGGGCACAAAGGCAGCAGTAAAGTTAATCCATAAAACTCCAGTGATTTAATGAATGTCTTGTGAAGTGATCCAATAAAAATGTAACTCCTTTTTCACTGTACATCTTGTCATTGAAGTTTCAAGGCACAATCATGATTTCAAGCTTGATTGGATCACTTCAGAAGATATGGATTAACCCACTGAAGTCATATGGATTACCTTTATGCTGCCTTTATTTTCTTTTTGGAGCTTGAAAATTTTATCACAATTCACTTGCATTTTATGGACAAACAGACATCATGTCTCCATTAAAATATCTTTCTTTGTGTTCTGCGGGAGACAGAAAGTCAAAAAAGTTTGAGATGACATGAGGGTGAGTAAATGATGAGAGAATTTTCATTTTTAGGTGAACTATTCCTTTAAATATGTCAATCATTTTATGTTGTAATGTTTTATGGTAAAAAATACATTTTCCCTGATAAATTGATTTTCAAAGTGGTCCAAGACTTTTGAAACACACTGAATGTAGCACTGAAATTGAAAGTTTAATGATTCACAAATCCTTAAACAAGTCTATGTGGGGCACTGAGATCTGTGCTGAAGGAAACGTCTTCAAACCTTTATAATAAGAGCTGTCCTCCATGTATCTAGACAAACCAAAGTCTCCCAGCTTTACACAGTCCACTGAAGACACCAGAACATTCCGGGCAGCAATGTCCCTGAAAGAGAGAGAAGTTATGTTAAACAGCTGAGTCTTTCAGCCTAATATCCACACAATCAGTATAATAATTACGCACAAAAATGTGCTACTGCATCAAGATGCTGTGTGGAGAAACACTGAACAGGAAGTGTGCAGTGTTTGAAATAAAATCAGTCTTTGTGAATGCCTGTAAACCTGTGGGCTTGCAATGGTGGACACTTACCTGTGCACAAAGCGTTTGCTCTCCAGGTATGCAAGGGCTGTGCTGAGCTGGTAAGAAAACAGGATGAGTGACGCTAAATCCAGATTGTACTTCCTAATCTGTAGAAAGGATCGCAACTGAAAAAGAAGAGAAAAACTCAGACTTCCATAACTGTATCAGGTTTATGCAAATTCACAGCTCTGATTAAACTGAATTTGTCAGAAATCACGAGTCCAGAAAGTGTAAAACCAGCACTGAGCACTAGAGGGCGCTGGTGTATAGGTTATTCACAGGAAGCCTCCCTAGACACGAGTTTCTATGACATTGCAAGAAAGACATTTTTTCTTCCTCCCATATGTCAAAAGGTAGTTCACCCAAAAAATGAAAATTCACTCACCCTCATGTCATCCCAAATGTGTATGACTTTCTTTCTTCTGCAGAACACAAAGATTTTTAGAAAAATATTTCAGCTCTGTTGGTCCTTACAATGCAAGTGAATGGTAGCCAGAACTTTGAAGCTCCAAAAAGCATATAAAGACAGCATAAAAGTAATCCATAAGTTAAAAACTTATGGTTAAATCCATATATTCAGAAGCAAAATTATAGGTGTGGGTGAGAAACAGAACAATTTAAGTCCTTTTTTACTATAAATCTCTACTTTCACTTTCAGAATGTTAAGGATTTGAAAGTGAAAGTGGAGATTTATAGTAAAAAAGGACTTAAATATTGATCTGTCTCTCACCCACACTTATCATATTGCTTCTGAAGACATAGACTTAACCACTGGAGTCTTATAAATTCCTTTTATGCTGCCTTTATGTAATTGTTGAAGCTCCAAAGGTCTGGTCACCATTCACTTACATTGTATGGACCAATTGATATATTCTTATAAAAACCTTTGTGTTCTGCAGAAGAAAGGAAGCCATACACATCCAGGATGGCATGAGGGTGAGTAAATGAGAGAATTTTCACTGTTTGTTGTATTTTCTTCTGACAGCAGCACACAGTCTTATGAAACAACAGCTTGAAAGAGTTCCACCTAACTTTATTTGTACACTTGGACACTTCAGTAATATCACAAAAGATTGCAAGTATGATATTACTTTCATACAAAAGTTGATGAACAAGACATAAATATAGAGAAACTTACATAATATATACAATGTACAGTACATACTGATAAAGGGCATGTACATACTGATAAAATGTATAGCTTTAATGCACTACATGTTGCTTTGGATAAAAGCATCTGCCAAATGTATTCATGTAAATAATACAGGGCTCCTGTAGAAACTCAACCAGACCTATCTTTTGCTACATGGCTGGTAACAGTTTTACACCAGAAAGTCCTATACACACATTCATGCACACAGTGTGTCAGTCGGATTGAATGATCTGAGCACTATGACAAACTGCCTCTGCCAGCAATCATTTTTACTGCACCTTAATGGGCGGTTTATGAGACAAGCAGTCATGATGGATTCCTCCAGTCTTAAGCTGGATCTCATCGCTGTGAATAATGTGAGTTTAATGCGTTTAATGTCAGGTCACATTCTCTTTGATTAGTTTGAGCTTATGTTATCTCTGCAGTGCTGATTTAGAATGCTCAACCCCCCTGTCAAACTACAGCACATCACCCACAGTGCCTGTCTTGCGATAAGCAGAAAAAGGCCCACCTCTCCCAGTGTGCACAGCTCCATGATAATCCATACAGGTTTTTCTGTAATAACGCCAATCAGCTTTACGATATGTGGATGATCAAACTGTCGCATGGTCACTATGGGAACACACACATACAAAATGCCATCATTGCAAATATTAGTCCAACATCACAGTTATGACATCGTCCTCCCAGAATACACAAAGGACCCTTCTCCTACACTGTATGTATTATTGTTATAAAAAGCATACACTTGAACACTTGAGCTGTTACATGCATAATGGAAGTATAATATAGTACTCACACAGCACTCTGGTATTTGGCTGGAAATTATCAGATGGCCCGAACAATACCGTCAGATTATAAACGTTTGGTGTAAATGGCCCCTGACTCATTTGTTCACACATGTCTGTGAGTGAGAGCGTGTGCGCGAAACAAGTTCGGTAGGCCTGTTTATTTTTTCATTAATTACAAACACGAACCTGACCCAAACCCGAAGACCTACTTGAAAAACTGACTCGAACCCGGCCCGATACCTGTCTGGTTCTCAGGTTCTGTTGGGTCCCGGACAGGTTGCAGGTTAATTTTATTTAAAATAATGGTTTGTTCCAATTTGCAAAGGTGGGAAAATGTTTATTTTAAGCCAGCCACCACTAAGGGGACAGACAAAATGGACAAGTGTTTGGAGCACAAGGACAAGGTTGCTAGCGCTGCTTGAGCGCAATTTACTCCAGCCTCCATTGTTGAGGGAGGGGAGTTGATATTGCTTTAGTACCTAAAACATCTTTTTGGAATGCCATTCCTTCTGCTTCGGGGTGTGATTCTCTTCGCAAATTTGTACACAGTGGTCAATAATTAGGGGGAAGTCCACCCCCTTTTTTCAGGTTTTATGAGTCTGGTATAATATTATTATGTGCCTTTTTGCTTCAATCAAGGCATCGTTATATACCATAAAGTGAATCTAGACCAGAGAAAAGAATTAAAACATACAGTTTTATTAGACGGCTCTCTAGAAAACTTCTGATTGGCCAATTGTGGTCGTATTTGGAGTAATGACTGTTAAGCTGTTCATTTGACTGTCTCCTATCTCCTACTACACTGTGCTAGTTTCATGTCTCTTGTATCACTATGCAGTCCCTTCTCACATAAAATAATTATTTATAAAATAATTATATTTATTTATATATTAAAGTCATGTTATATATTAATAAATAATTATCTGTAAAGAATAAATAATACCTGGGGTAGAAACATCATTGCCAGTTTGTTAGCATTTGACCTTTCCCCTCACACTCTTGCACACGCACACACAAAACAAATACTGGACACAGAAATCACCAAATCTAATCTAGAAGCTAATACACACACATTAGTGAAAGCACCACCAGTTTGGCTTTACAGAAGAAACTACTGAGATAAGTCAACAGCTGTGCTTTTCCAAACTCCATATCCTGAAAATGTTTGGAATTGTGGCATCACCAACTAACCAAAACACATTCCTCTCAAATGCAATGATGGAACGTTGGACATGTTGTAGAGAACATGCAGCAGAGTAACATTATCAAAGTTTAACTGACTGAAATGTACATTTCACCAAGCTTTTAATGAGGGAAAAAAACAGAAAGGAAGAAGTAATACTCTGCCAGTAAACAGAGATGTTCTAGTAATCCTGCATGAAAAGAGTGCAGCCTGACTAAGCGCTGCTGTGTATCACTGATTTGGCACTCACAGGCTTCCTGGAGGAATTTCTCTCGAACGCTGTCCGATGTGCAGTTCTTACACGTCTTTATTGCCACAGAAAGAGCTGGGTTCTCCTAGTGTAAAAAAGCCTCAATTACCAGGTTTAACTTAGCCTTTAGTTTAATAAAAACTTTATTTTTCAGATGCAAAGTTATTTGAATATTCAGCATGTCACAAGGCGTTAGTCATACTGTAACTGCAAAAATCAAACACTAATACTTGAGTGTGCTGTCGCATTCTTAGAAAACAAAATTGCTTTGTATCATTCACTGATCATACATTTACATTTGAGGTCCTATTATATTCATATGTAGTGCTGAGCATGGTCTATGGTAAATACCGGACATATGTAAAGCCCTTGGTGGACGTCTCCAAACTGGCCCTCTCCTATACAGCGGCCCAGCTCAATTCTGTCTCTCTGGATCTCATAGTCCCTGGCTGAAAGACAAAGACAAAGTGGACCAACAGTCAATACACTAGTAAAATTCATTTATCACGGAGCACTTTTCAACATGTAATCAGAAAAAAGAAAACATCATGCAATTCTTCAGTCCATATGTATCTGTGCCTTTCTGTTTAATACAGAATCCATCCCATAATTGCCATACCAATCCTGACAATCAATCAAAAACTGAATTCACAACTCAACTGAAGTTCATTAGCTCAGAAATGCATATCAATAATCATTGAACAAGCCTCTGAAGTGCTATATGTAAAAGGGTCACAGCTAATTTGGAGCACCTTATGTAAAACTTGAAGGTGTCAGCTATAGCGATGCATTTATGAGTGCAAACAAAAAAAGATTTCTGTTCGATAGTCAATAAAACAATAAAGATATAAAGATTCAACCACATAAAACACAGACAGGCAAAGCAAAAGCACACAAACACACAGGCTCCACAGTTACCCAGGAAGTTTTTAACATAAGGAGGGAAGGGAAAAAAACAGCTGGTTTTACCTTCATCTAGTCCATAATATTCTGTTGTGCCAATGACAAGAGAAAACAAAATGGCAAATATAATACTGGATAACATTAAGGTCAACATTAATGGACAGTTAGTTTAGTTCCATTTATAATGGAGATTTGAATGAATAAATTTGTGTTGACACAAACCAAATGCGAAGTCCTCTTATCAAGGTCAGATGATTTTCACACATGCTACTTTCACAGTTGCAACAACATGACTTTAGAAAGCAATACTGGCTGTAGAGTTACATTTAGTAGGTAAATAAAAAATCCATAGTTGCAATGAAATGAGTACTACAGAGGTAAACAACTGCTTGATTTGTTAAATGCATATAAAATGTAATAAAAATTTAATATTTCATTTATTTTAAATCTACTGTAAATTAATGTAAAATGTAATTGTGGAGGTGGGGGTGTGGTGGAGCGCCGGCTTGTGAACGGAGAGCGAGATCGGGAGATGAGAACGGTAAGGATCATCACCTGTCAATGATTGTCTCTAGCAGCTGTTTGTCATTGCAGTGAGTTGGAGATAGATTAAAGTGCGAGCCAGATGCCAGTGAGTGAAGAGAGAGCTACCCACACAGACGAAGAGACTGTGTTGAATTTTTGCCGCTGAAAAACGTGGTTTTGAGTTGAAACATTTAAATACATTTTGAGTTGGATTCGCCATCTCCCACTTCCTCCTTTCACCTCTTTGTGAAAGTGTTACAGTAATAAATTCTAAAACTGATTTGCTAAAATTAATTTACCTTCAATAACATGGAATTTCAGGTTAAAAACGTTTTATCAGATAACATTTTTATTTTATTTTTTATTATTCCTATTAGTTGAAAAAAAGTGTATGTTCTCAGAAACACGCCGCAGCAATAATAACGCACATGCTCGATTGGGTAACGCATGTTTCAGTACAGTCCCTCCTCTCTCCAATAATTTACCACAGAGGTAAAAAGTTTACAAATAAAAAAAGCTAAAAGTTTGTTCCATTTGTAAAGTGAATGTTCAACGTTCATTACAATGTTTGCAGTACACCTCAGTCTGCACATGCCTTTCAAATGTATCCCATAGGCATATAAGCAGACTCCACTTGTGGAATTATTTTGATTATTATAAGTCAACTTCCTCAATTCAAGCCCACACTGAGCAAATGGCATTTGACTGAGACGTAAACGTACAGAAACGAAAAGAGATGAGACTGAACGTCAGGTTATTCTACAGTTCAGTTTCAGACCTAAACAAACAGCTCAGCAGAAAGCGACATCGACTAAAGCCAGCTTAAAACGTCCCAAGAACTTCTGCACCTTTGACGCTAAACAGTGCATTTAAAAGTCAGGTAGATAATAGGAACTACATTGGAAAAACATGTAGAGGGATATATTGTGTTTATTATAGAGCACAGCAGTCACTCCACTTGCCTAAAATAGAAGAACCAGTGTATGTTGTGTTTCACAGTAAAAGACATGATAGTGTGCCAGTCTACCCTCCCTCCAGGGCCATAGACTAGAAATCATTTGAGATAATACAGATAACATCCAATTTAAGAATGCATTCTTGCGTTCATAAACACAAATAGTGCAACAGAATGGAGCAGAATGCAGGGGTCTCAGAGTTATTAAAAAACACAAGGTTTGTTGAAGGATGCTCTAAAAAAACAGCGTGAGGCGCAATGTATCGCCCAGAGACGTCTTAATAAGGTCTTTCCCTGTCTGAAGTTTTTACCATCCAAACTGACTAACAAGTAAAGCACAGCATGCTAACTAAAGTGAAAAAATAAAAAATAAAATGTACCAAAAAAAATAGAGATAAACTAATTGACTAATCAGTTATTGGGCGACTAGTCAGCCACCGTGACACATCCCTAATCTGTTTCAAGTTCATCAGGCTTCCATTGCAATATTCACACACAGCATACAACCCCAGATTTCATGACTAGGCACCATAAATCAAAATCTACAAAGCATAAAACTGATCTCATTTTAGTTGTTTATTTTAGTTTTAGAGTGAAAATAAATTCTAATCTAACCATCAACCTTCTCACCAAAACCCTAAAAAGTCCTTCAACAGAGCACCATAATACTGGTCTAAGATCAGCATGAGACAGATACTCACTGGAAGGCATGGTGTATGTGTCCTCTTCGTCTATGATCTCTGCATAGTCATCTGTTTCTGAAAAGGGAAAACCAGTGTTTCATGTAAGTCCAAATACACCAGGACCTTCTTAGATCCAGCTTAAAAAAAACATTCCAAAACCAGCAACCTTCTCACACACATATATCTTCTCAGCTCTGGTAAAACATACACACATGCTTTTGGCAGTGACGCACACCTTCTCTTTCCTGTAAACACGACAGTGCTAAGTTTAAAAGTGTTTCAGGGTCTATGTGTTCTGCTCAAGCCATTTGTTGGTGTCCAGGCGCTTGCGTTGGCTTAGATCACATCCACACAGCTGTGATATCTGCAAGTGTGCTTAAAGAGAGAGTACATCTGACTGAGAGGGGGAACTTTTTTCCAAAGCATTGGTGTCTTTGGGAAAAACAGATCAAGTCATGGGTAACTCGGCAGCTATTGTATCTATTCTGTCTGGTTTGAAGGAAAAAGCTGTAAATCATCTCTGCGCTGTATTGCTGAGGCATTAGGTGGAAGTCAACAGATTTTGACAGCTTGTATTGACTGCCACAGAATTCTCAAGAGTTGAGTACCGTTAGCAGAAATTTTCCCCTTACAGTGAAAGGATGGGTGTTTTCAACAGATAACTTTGCCAGCATAGAAGGTGCTGACTAGTATTACCAGATCAAAACAACATCATATTCCATCGTAAACTGTAGCTGCAGGAGGTCACATATACACCCGGGCATTTCATTTTTCTTGAGTTCACAGGAGCTTCTAGAAGGAAAATGTCAGCTCACTTTGACATAAACCAATGTGCTCCATAGCAAATGTTTGGCAGTTTGACCGAACTCAGTAGAAATGAGGTATTAAAATTGAACTTTACCATCACCAATATCATCTGTGGATCCAGACAGCATGCAAATTATTAAAGAAAGAGAGAGAGAGAGAGAGAGAGAGGGAAGCATTAGATTAATTTCTTTATCAAAACAGATGAAAGTCAGTGCTAATGGGGAGAGGTATGCAGCAGGAAAGAAGATTTTATGGCTGTTTCACAATGCAATAAAATAAAGCCCCAAACCATTATAAGCACCAGAAAGAAGAACTTGAAAAATGCCCTCTCATTCTTTAAATTAAATTGAATAATCATGCACAAGCTCTCTCAGTGATACACACACACACACACACACTACAGTAAATTTCCATAGAGCTGAGGGACTGTTCAGACAGAATGTGTTCATTGTGTTTTAAAAAAAGCCAGACACAACACAACAAATAGAACAGAATGTAGGTGTTTTGAGATGTGATTTTAAAAGTTTAAGTTCTTTTAAAGGAATATTCCAGGTTCAGTATACAATTGAAATCAGAAGTTTACATATGCCTATAACTAAATACATTTAAACTCAGTTTTTTTTTTTTTACAATTACTGACATTTAATCTTAGAAAATTTCCCTGTCATTAGGTCAGTTAGGATCACTATTTTAAGAATATGAAATGTCAGAATAATAGCTGAGAGAATGATTTATTTCAGCTTTTCTTTCTTTCATCACATTCCCAGTGGGTCAGAAGTTTACATACACTTTGTTAGTATTTGGTAGCATTGCCTTTAAACTGTTTAACTTGGGTCAAATGTTTTGGGTAGTCTTCCACAAGCTTCTCATAATATGTTGCTGGAATTTTGGCCCATTCCTCCAGACAGAACTGGTGTAACCGAGTCAGGTTTGTAGGCCTCCTTGCTTGCACACGTTTTTTCAGTTCTGCGCACAAATTTTTTATGCTTATGTCTTGAGATTTTGCTTTAATATATACACATAATTTTCCTTCCTCATGATGCCATCTATTTTGTGAAGTGCACCAGTCCCTCCTGCAGCAAAGCACCCCCACATCATGATGCTGCCACCCCCGTGCTTCAAGGTTGGGATGTTGTTCTTCGGCTTGCAAGCCTCACCCTTTTTCCACCAAAAATAACAATAGTCATTATGGCCAAACAGTTACATTTTTATTTCTTCAGACCAGAGGACATTTCTCCAAAAAGTAAGAACTTTGTCCCCATGTGCACTTGCAAACTGTAAGTCTGGCTTTTTTAAGGCAGTTTTGGAGCAGTGGCTTCTTCCTTGTTGAACAGACTTTCAGGTTATGTCGATATAGGACTCGATTTACTGTGGATATAGATACTTGTCTACCTGTTTCCTCCAGCATTTTCACAAGGACCTTTGCTGTTGTTCTAGGATTGATTTGCACTTTTCGCACCAAAATACGTTCATCTCTAGGAGACAGAATGCGTCTCTTTCCTGAGTGGTATAGTAGATGCGTGGTCCCATGGTGTTTATACTTGCGTACTATTGTTTGTACAGATGAACATGGTACCTTCAGGCATTTGGAAATTGCTCCTAAGGACGAACCAGACTTGTGGAGATCCACAATTGTTTTTCTGAGGTCTTGGCTGATTTCTTTTGATTTTCCCATGTCAAGCAATTAGGCACTGAGTTTGAAGGTAGGCCTTAAAATACAAACACAGGTCCACCTCCAACTGACTCCAAGTAGCCAATTATCCAATCAGAAGCTAACTGCCTAAAGGCTTGACATAATTTTCTGGAATTTTCCAAGCTGCTTAAAGGCACAGTTAACTTAGTGTATGTAAACGTCTGACCCACTGGAATTGTGATATAGTCAATTTAAAGTGAAACACTCTGTCTGTAAACAATTGTTGGAAAAATTACTCATGTCATGCACAAAGTAGATGTACTAAACGACTTGCCAAAACTATAGTTTGCTAATATGAAATCTGTGGAGTGATTAAAATAAGAGTTTGAATGACTTCAACCTAAGTGTATGTAAACTTCTGACTTCAACTGTAAGTTAAGCTCAATCGACAGCATTTGTGGCATAATATTGATTACCAAAAAAAATTATTTTGGCTTGCCCCTCCTTTTCTTTTAAAAAACACAAAAATCTGGGTTACAGTGAGGCACTTACAATGGAAGTAAATTGGGGCAATTTTTTGGAAGTTAAAATACACACTTTTTCAAAAGTATAGCCACAAGACAAACAATATGCGTGGTAACATGATTTTAGTGTGATAAAATCAATTACTAACCTCTTCTGTGTAAAGTTATTGCCAATTTTACAACTTCATTGCCATGATGATGCAATGTCAACAAAACCTAAAACTACTGTAAAAATGATGATTTAAACAACTCTACACCACTCAAATAATGAGCTTTAATAGAAGAATTAATGTAAGTGTTTTTTATCAAATTAAAGATTCACATTTCTGCCTTTAGGCACTCCAAAAATTGGCCCCATTCACTTCCATTGTATGTGCCTCACTGTAAACCAACTTTTTATTTATTTTTTTTAAGGAGGGATGAGTCTAAATTTATTTTTGTGATAATCAATATTATGCCACAAATGCTGTCGATTGAACTTAACTTGTATTGAACCCGGAATATTCCTTTAACTTGACATGACGTCTTAAAACATGGTGCTTCTGCGCAAGATACTGAAAAAACAGCAAGACGCGATGCAACAGTCAAAGATGTCCTTCCAACACAGACAGAAAAATGGGTTCTGTGTGAATGGCCCTTTAGAGTCGAATTGTTGGAGGGTTTGGTGAAGTTTTGGTACTCATTGTTTGGATCCAAAAGTATAATATGAAATCTGACCTATGGGGTATGTGGGGTAGAACTAAATTCTGGTTCTGACCAAGCAATAAAACCAAGTGTGAAAACAAACTGCTCAGAATTACTGAGATATCAACAGACTTTACAGAATACATCAGGGAAATAAAGGTTCAGTTTCTCTGAATGGAATTAGTTATGGAGTAAATGACACCATAAGTGGCCTTTCTTAAACGATAAATACCAAGTCCGTGACAAGGGTTAAAATGCCTGGATAAATGACTTTAAAAGATCTGTGAATAAAGAAACCACTGCACAAAGATGTAATTTTTATCAGTATCTGCGTTCCCTGGGAATCAATCCCATGACCTTGGCATTACACTACCATTTGAGCTACAATAACAAGTGGGTTTTTAAAGGGATAGTTCACCCAAAATTTAAATTCTGTGATTATTTACTCACAAAAGACTATGACTTAATGTCTTCTGTGGAACATAAAATAATATGTTAGACAGAATGTTAGGAACAGACAGCCTCAGTCACCTTTCACCATCACAGTATAGAAAAAAGATGCAATCAAAATGAATGGTGACCGAAGCAAACATCGTGCTTAACATTTCCTTTTGTGTAAAATAAGAGTGTCTAACAGATTTGGAACAACATGAGGGTGAGTAAAAGATTAAAAAAAAAAATTTTATGGGGTGAACAATTCCTTTAAGCACATGAACACCAATGCAGAAGATCACAAAATCAATAATCATGACCGTATCTCACCCAGTAACAGATTCTAAAAAAGCTAAATTAATCATCAATAATATCACAGCTCAGGATGTCAGATGACAAGATTGTGCTCTTGAACGAGTGCAGTCTTACCTGAAACAGAGATGGCTTTAGCTCGAACTCCTTGTAACCGTTTCTCATGGTTTGCTGATCTGTGTGACAGAGGTTGAAGAAGATGAATAGTGTACATTTTCATTTAAACTTTATCAGAATGTGACCTTCTCCACCTCAGACAGAATACACTGATCCATGCTGAGCCCACTGAGCTGGGTTTACCCATTAATGTGTGCAGGGGGGATGACATAACAGATGGGCACTAACGCGGTCATTTTTAATGGGAGATGTGCTGAGGGTCAGATTAGTTTAGAGGCACACTGAGAGATTCCACATGTCTGAGCCAAAGAGGCCAAGGGAGCATGGAAAGGGTGTTAAAGAGGAACCAAGCTGCCCTGTTGGAAAACTATCAAAAACTGTGAAGATAAATCAGTAATGACAGAGGAAATGATAATTTAAGATGGTATTTTTCTTTATTAAGTCTGAGACTACATTTAAAATCTAGGATTTAAAATCGAATTTAAACTTTGAAATAAAGTTAAAACCAAGAAAGGCTATGATGTAAAATCAGTAAGAAATATTTAAGAGTGCACTATTTCTAGGACAGATTTCTACAAACGGTCAGATTTCGGTGCTTTCATTGAAGCACACAAGATGCTCTCTGGAACAATCTCTAATCATGCTGGGATAACATGGACCATCAAGTTTTGCACAGACATGTAAAGTCCATGCCAGCTCAAGAGCATACTACAATTAAAGCAAAATTTGGATACAATTTTCAATGAAAACATCTGTATTAGAAAATGCAAAGTAGAAGCATTTTCACTAGTGGTCTCAGACTTCTGGACCCCACTGTATTTTCAAAACAACATCCTTAGATTTTGTGACTTACTTTGGAGCCTTTGGGATTGATGGAAGAGCTCTCTCTCCTTCTGTTAACACACAAAAATTAATAAAATGTGTATTGTGAAATAAAAGCAAAGACCTACAACAAACCTGAGTAAAGATATAACATGTCATTTTAAAGTGAAAGATGATAACATAGTTTTAACTCAAGGTGCGTTCACACTGAAAGCAATTTGCACCAACAAAGTCAATCACTTGCAATGAGAGTTGGCGATTTGCAGTGATATGAGCAACAGCGACCGTTGGCAATGTAACAAAACCGGGCATTGCCAATAGAAGAGCAGACAAGATCTGCATCCTAATACAGTTACATACTAAAGTCGAGTAGAAACGTATACTAGCGTCCAACAGAACAGCAACTTGGCAACCTCCAGTGCTTTGATCGCTGTCATTGAGAACGTACCTTAAAGGAACAGTTTACCTTTTTCAAATTGCATCTTCATTCAGTAAGCCTCATGTCCTGCCTATCCCCTATGACTATCTTTCAGAACGTAATCATATAGTGCACTTTTATTTTGCCTTCATGGTATTTTTTGTCATTTTGTAGCTTAACCCAAGTTCACTTTCACTGTCATTATATGGAAAACAGTGGCCATAATATTCTCCAAAAATTCACATTTTGTATTCCACAGAAAGTCATACAGGTTTGGAATGACATGAGGATTTAAGAATTAATCTGAGATTGTGTGAATTTGCATTTACATTTTTTGTGACTGTGCAGCCTGCTCTCATGAAATTTATGTGAACATTGCAAAACTGAAATTGCGTGCTTCATTACATGTTTGGCTGCAGATTTAAAGTGAAATGTCCAGCAGGGGGGTGCCAAAATAGAGCGAAATTAGGTCGTAATCAGACAAGGTTTTTAAGGTGAATTTTAGATGGTGGTTTTAACAAATAAAACGTACCTCCCTAAAACAAAACTTTACCCTAAACCTAACCAATAGTGGCTGGAAAGATAAAGAAGAGTTTAACAAAACAGACATCCTTACCTTTAACCAACACCTAACCCTAACCAATAGTGTTTTAAACTACAAATTTGAAATAATAAAAAAAGAAAACACACATTAACTGAAGTATCCACGTCATTTTGTGTCACTTCTTTGACAGTTTCACTTATGTGTGTCTTTGGCTGGACTCGAACCGCGGCCGTCGAGCCCAAAGTTTTTATCCGTTTTTATAAAATCAAAATCAGCTATTGTACTTGTGATTTGTATGACAATGATTAAACCACACATATGTTGTAGCGCCTCTCATGTTCATTTCACCAGGAAACTGCAGCGAAATGTAGAAAGCGGCACGTACAAGTCAGTTTGCAAAAACGTATATAGAGTAACGTTCATTCTATGAGACCAGGTTGGACTGTGTGTGGTCTCACCTTTCTGTACACGGATGATAAACGATGAGGAATTTCCGCTCACAAGTCTGCAGTAACCGTCGATTAGATCAGCCATGTTCTCAGCTGTGTTCAGAGTTGTAGTTGTTACTGTCAGAGGCTGAGAAATGCACAAGCACAAACAAGGTCTCAAACTATGCTGGGCATATCCATGTTGGCAAAAGACAACAATGAACACAACAAAATCTAAACATAGCATGTGTATACAGTATGTGTGTTACCTCGGGTGCTCCAGCCACATCTAACTGTAGCATTCCCTTCTTCTCTCGCTCCTCAAACTGGATATTCTGCACCTGTGTGAAGTTGGCCAGGTGTGTTGGCTGCCCAGATAGAGACAGAGTGACATTAGATAAAATGTCCAATAGTTTATCAATCCAATCCTCCTTTAATCAATCAATTCATTCATGGCATTAGACAGAACTTACGTTTGAGCCTTTGTCAGTCAAGTAACTGATTCCCTCCTCTGGTCCGATGGCCAACTCCACTGCAATAACCCAGCTTGACTATCAAACACAACAAAGGACAGTCGTTTAAATTTACATTTACCTCACAAATCTGATAAATACACAGTAGCAGCTCATATGGCTATGAACGAACAATCATCTTTTGGCCAACAGACAGCACTGCAGACCGGTTATAAAACTAAACCATCACCATTAAGGCAGAGCTAATAAATCAGATGAGGTACTACATGTAAATAACTGGTAATTAATTCAATTCATTAGCATAAATTACATCCAGAATAAAAAGCCACATCTAAACTCAACTTACCCCAAGAGCACATTTAAAACACTCCTTATCAAATCTGTATATGGGCCATAGGATCTCAAAGAACTTCAGAATGCACTGTTCATCATTCAGATTGGCAAATTGTTTAAACGTCTGCTGGATCAATTTCCGCAAGGATTTAGCCTGATAAAAATAAAACACATCATGACCTGTCCATTAAAAACAATTACTCAATAAAATCAGTTATTTCTTTAAAGGACTATTAGACAATCCATTAAAGGTGAAGTGCTCCTAGTAGCACAAAAATTACACACTTCACTTTTGAGTGTTAGACAAAACTATCATTATTTCAACAAGGACACTGACAGAAGACATCCGATCTTGTTGTCCAGAATATTGTTTAAACCTTAAAGGGACAGTTCACCCAAAAATTAAAATTCTCTCATGATTTACTCACACTCCTGGCATCCCAAATGTGTATGACTTTCTTTCTTCTGCACAACACATATTAAGATTTTTAAAAGAATATTTCAGCTCTGTAGGTCCTCACAATGGAAGTGAATGGGTGCCAAAATTTTGAAGCGCCAAAGTCCACATAAAGGCATCATCAAATAATCCATATTATTCCAGTTTTCAAATCCATGTGTTCAGACACGATATGATAGGTGTGGGTGAGAATTATAAAATTTAAGTCATTTTTATCATAAATTCTTCTCACGGCCCAGTAGGAGGCAATATGCATTAAGACTGTGAATCACCAAAAACACAAGAAGAATGGGAAAGTGAAACTGAAGTGGAGAATTACTCAGCAGGGAGGAGAATTTATAGTAAAAAAAGGATTTAAATATTGATCTGTTTCTCACCCACACCTACCAAATCGCTTCAGAAGACATTGATTTAACCAGTTAAGTGATTACTTTTATGTTTTCCTTATGGGGATTTTGGAGCTTTAAAATTATGGCACCCATTCACTTGCATTGTATGGACCTACAGAGCTAAGAAATTCTTCTAAATTTGTGTTCTGCAGAAGAAAGTCATGCACATCTGGGATGGCATGAGGGTGAGTAAATGATGAGAGAATTTTCATTTTTGGGTGAAATATTCCTTTGAAATGATCATGTATTTATAAATGAATTCCCTAACAAATGTATTTTTTGAGAGAGAAGAGAGACAGTATTCAGAGCTGTGAGTCATTTTGAGGACACAATTCAAAAGAGCATTGCCGAGCAATTCACTAAATGTTTCAGTAAAACTCTCTGCAAAATGATGACAGTCAGGATGGGATTTCATCTCAATTAGGAGTATTAATCTTTATTTAAAATATCAAACAGATTACAGATACCAATCAAATGAATCTTTAAATGATGTAAACAAGCCGTGCCAAATTATGCAAACGCCATCAAAAGTATTTATTACTCAGAGATGGCAATTAGCTAATAATAATCATGGTCTTCTCGTTAAAAGCTTCGGAATATTTGCAAAACTAACGACTCTCAAATAAAGCCCCAAAAAAACAAATAACACTCTCTTCCCTCTTGACATGGGCTTGGGTTTCCATGGCAACCAATGAAAAGGAGGCGATTTTGGACTGCTTTGGGGTAGAATGAATATAAAAAAGAGAGAGCCATATAGAGAATGAAAGCCACAAGATATGCAGAGACTCTCCATTAATAAAGTACAGGTAAATCCCTATGGAACACGCATACACAAATGCTATTCCCATTCAAACACGCAAAAAAAAAAATCACAATTGAATATCTCCAGTAATGATGCAATGAGCAGACATGAAATATTAATCTGCACAAAAGCAGCTTCTGATTCCAAAACTACAATTATTATGGAATAAACCCAAAATATGAATGGACACTGTCCACTCTAACTAACAGCCACAGCATACTGCAGACTGAAACAGACAGAGTAGGTAGGTCAGATGGAAAGGAAACTGGCTCTCTAACAAACTGTGCCTTCACAGAAAGAGAAAATAACTGAGGCAAAACATCTCAGGGGTGCGGACCACTGAGAAAGCCAAGCAGGTAATAACACTGATTTTATCCGAACAGAAGCATTTCCTCATGTCTAAGTAAATTAGTGTTGGGGAGAAACTAACTAAAACTCATGATGCTACTAAATTAAGTCCATTTTTCAGTTGCATGACAGTAGACAGCTGTTTTCAGAAAAGCGTAGCTTTTCCAGTAAAGGCCCCTGCACACTTCCTACAAAATCGAAGAACGAATGGGTGTGACTTCATTTAGAACAAAAGGTAGTCAAAAAGAATGTGTTTTTGAGTTTATTTCGGTGGTTTGTAACAGCTTGCCAGGGAAAACTTTCTGGAAAACTTCTTACCGGCTGCTAAACACCTTCTTACTGCCATTGGTCCACGTCATTGGTGGGTGTAATCTGGAACTCCACCTACTTTGAAGCCGACAACTAATTTCCGTTCAATCAGTTAAGATCAGTCAAAAAAACAAACCAGTGTGTATAGTTCTTAGCAAGATGGCGCATATTTACCTAAATCTGAAAAACTGTTCACGTAGAGACATTTTCCAAGAACATGTTATGCTTTTTTTAATTTAAAAAAATCAAATACTCTTAAGTGCCCATTCACTCATGTGACATCTGCAGACAAAACCCATTCACATTTGCCCAAAGTAAGATGTGCCTATCATCATTCTTTTGTCTGTATTCCACCCATTAACACTCTTTTATACACCCATCTTTGCAGTAGTATCGGTGTCATTATAAATTACAATAACAGAGTGTAATCGATAAATACTATGGCCGCGTATAGCGTGTTAGCACATTTGCACCATGAATGCAAAAGCAAACATCACAAGTTACACATTATCTACAGCAGGGCTACTCAACTTCGGAAAGGTCAGGGGCCACAAAGCTGGATCCCTGTACCCTTGAGGGCTGCACTCTTAATTTTTATGATTATATATATATATATATATATATATATATATATATATATATATATATATATATAGAGAGAGAGAGAGAGAGAGAGAGAGAGAGAGAGAGAGAGAGAGAGAGAGAGAGAGAGAGAATTTTAAGTTACAGATGTTATCGTAAGAATATTGGAATGTTAGTTAACAGTATAGTTCCCTGTAATTGTAATTGTCATACTGCTATGTTGCTTGGAACCACACCCAAGACTTTCACCCACTGTTGCACGGTTGTGTGACAATAAAGGGATTTGATTTGAGGGAAAAATTAAAATTCTCTCATCATTTACTCACCTTCATGCCATCCCAGATGTGTATGACTTTCTTCTGCTGAAGACAAATGATGATTATTTAGAAAAAATATCTCAGCTCTGTGGATGAGAGACAGATCAATATTTAAGTCCTTGACTTTTTTAGTCTAAGTCTCCACTTTCACTTTCAGATGTGTAAGTGAAACTAAGCAGGTGCCACATGTGACTTACAGATATGAAAGTGAAGATTTATTGTAAAAAAAAAAAAAAAAAAAAATACAAATGGGCTTAAATATTGATCTGTTTCTCACCCACACCTATCATATAACTTCTAAAGATATATATTTAACCACTGGAATCTTATGGATTACTTTTATGCTGCCTTTATGTGCTTTTTGGAGCTTTAAAGTTCTGGCCACCATTCACTTGCATTGTATGGACCAACAGAGCTGAGATATTCTTCTAAAAATCTTAATTTGTGTTCTGCAGAAGAAAGAAAGTCATACACATCTGGGATGGCATGAGGGTGAGGAAATGAGAGATTTTTCATTTTTGGGTCAACTATCCCTTTTAGTAATTATTTTAAACAAAATGAGTGTAACAGTTTGATTTTCTGATATACACTATATGGCCAAAGTTTGTGGGCACCATATGTGCTTGATGAACATTTGATTTCAAAACCGTAGGCATCAATTTCCCCCTTTGCTGTAATAACAGCTTCCACTCTTTTGGGAAGGCTTTTCACTATACTGTATGTAGTAACATGGCTGCAGGGATTTGCTCTCATTCAGACACAAGGCTATCAGTGAGGTCAGGAACTGATGTTGGTCGATGGGGCCTGACTTACAGTTGCTGTTCCAGTTCATCCCAAAAGTGATCAGTGGGGTTCAGGTCTGGGCTTTGTGCAGGCCAGTCAATTTCTTCCATGCCAGACACAAACCATTTCTTTATGGACCTCACTTTGTTCACAGGGGCATTGTCATGCTGGAACAGAAAAGGGCTATCCCCAAACAGCTACCACAAATTTGGAAGCACACAAAGCCCAAGCCATTACATAAAGAAACATTAAGATTTTTCTTTACTGGATTTAATGGAGTAACCAAATTCGTTAATTAGAAGGGGGTGTCCACAAACTTTTGGCCATATAGTGTAAATCAGTTCTGTTGTCACTGTGATTGTCAACTAACAAACACCATGAGTGTTCAATATCACATACACCAGAGAGGTGTTCAAAAACAAGAGCGAAATTTATCCAAAATTAGCACCAAAAGTCCTGTGACTAGTTATAAAGATTTGTTCACCCCCTATGCGTTTTGTAGATCACTAAAAAGCATCAACGTTATTTTTGTCCTGTAAATACTGTTGTCGTGACGAGTACATATCTCTGATGAGCTATTCAAGAGATTGGACAGATTCGCGCCGTGTTGAGTAACTCAAGTGAGATTGCGAGTGCGCAAGTTTGATTGACAAACTGCGAGTGAGCGCATATGAATGTGCGCGCAGACCGACCGTCGCTCTCATAACATCAGCCATGCTCAGATATTATTATTTATTTATTTACTGTAACATCATCTTGCAGTTGAATTTCCTCTCTAACGTGATTTAGCAATGTAGAGAACTAGCGAAAAACCTCATGAAAATGGACATCTCACAATTCATACAGATTTGATAAGCTGTTGATAAATACATTTCTGATGATAATATCATAAAGGCGGCAGGCTTTGACTGCGATCTTGCCACTTCTCGTTTGTAGTACAGGCGTTCCCTTTCGATTTCGGTCACTAACATTGCGTCGCTGACGCTTATGGCAAAAACTCATTTTCTCCGATTTCTGAACTCCTATTGGATCACGGCAATTCAGATGCAACTGAATTGAGCCAATGGTGTTCATAACGGCATCAGTCAGAATCACACTTACCTGCAGTGGACGGCGCATCCTTTCCTGAAGACGACCGCTCCCCTGCCGTGGTCTGGTGATCTAAGAGTTAAACACACTTGCGCTGACTGGACCGACTTTTTCAAGATGCCATAGCGTAAGTGCAGATGTGGGAAAACTGTTCCCATGTCTGACGGCCACAAGAGCTGTGTGTTCTGTCTGGGCCACGCCCACGCAGAAGCTGCGTTGGTCAAGGCTGAATGCTCGCACTGTGAGACAATGTGCCTCAAAACGCTCCACGCTCGGATAGCGCGGTTTAAACGCAATAACCCGACCGCTCTCACTCCGTTGCATCCCCCATCCCTCAAGGACCTGGGGAACGAAGATGTTCAAGGCGAGGATATGGAGCAAACAGATTGTGAGGCTGTACTGCCGGCTCAGGTCCAGCATGCACCCCCACACTCTTCTTCCCCCGTCCTGTTCACTAAAAGTCTTCGCCCGCCTGATGACGCTTCTGCCCTCATGCAGTTCGGCAGTGGTGAACATGGAGAAGAAGAGGAGAATGACTATGCCGTATCTCTCAAGGCTTCAGACATTGTCGCCTCATCCGCGTCAATGGAGGACGCTGCTTCTCCCCCCTAAGACGCAGAGACCGTTCTTCGACGGCAGATGCGGAGATTGTCCACATTCTCAGTAAGGCTATAGACAAGCTGGAGCTCGAATGGTCACCTCAGCTAGAGCCAACTCGTTCTCGGCCGGACGAGTGTTTTTTGCCGGGCCACCAAACTAAGACCGCCCCGCATAGACCTGGCCCATTCTTTTCCGAGGTCCACGCTGAACTCTACAAATCGTGGAGTTCACCATACTTGGCGAGGCTGCACCTCTCCAATACAGCAGCCTTCACATCCATCAACCATGGAGACCAAATGGGATATGGCTCCCTTCCCCCTGTTGAACAGGTGGTAGCAGCCCACTTATGTCCCTCGACTCAAACTGGCCTGAGATCCCACCCACTGCTCCCGTCTAAGCCATGCAGGCTTACTTCGACACTAGCACCTACAATACAGCTGGGCTAGCTGGTGCCGCCTTGCACACGATGGCAGTGCTCCAGGTCTACCAGGCCAAAATTCTAAAAACAATGGATGAATCCGGTCCCGACCATGTTGAAAGAACTTTGCGTCATGACCGATTTGGCGCTAAGAGCAACAAAGGCCACCGCCGGAGCGATTGGGCACTCCATGGGAAATCTGGTCATCCTAGACCGTCACCTTTGGCTGACGCTGACCGACACGCGCAATGGGGACAAGTCGGCCCTCCTCAACGCACCGGTTTCCCCCGCTGGCCTCTTCGGCAATGCAGTGGAAGCCCTATTGGAGCGCTTTCAGACAGCCCAAAAACAGCAGCAGGCTATGAAGCATTTCATGACTAAACGAGGCAGTGCTGCCGCTCAGCCCAGGCACTCATGCTCCACTTCAGCGCAGCGCCCCCTGAAACGGCAGCACTCTACTCCCCAGGCCCCTCAGGGTCCATCTGAGCCGCCCGTTTGCCCGAAAAAGCCTTGGCCGAAGTGCCGCTATCCACAGCCACAGCCAAGGGCCCCGCCCATCAGGGAAACCTTCCTCTAATCAGCCTCAGCATTCCTGACGGCTTCAGCAGCGTGAAGAGGAGTCCACGTTGTTCACTGTGGGGAAGTCCCGCCCCCAAGCGGACTTTCCTGTTCTCTCCTCCTGCCGTTTCTGTTCGGGAGATTGTTCACAACTGTTTATCTGTGCCAATAAAGTGTATAAAAAATGTGCACTCTGCCCGCCTTGCCAGCAGTGCGAAAAGAAAAAATACGCAAACACTCACGAAAAGAGCTATGTTCCTCTTCACACACCCACACACATTCCACAAACCATCAACCCCGCCCCTGGGCCGGGCGCCATGTTAAGCTCTTCAGTGATCTCGCTATCCCCGCTGTCGGACCAAATAAAAGCGTGGGAATCCATTCCCGGCATATCAAATTGGGTGTTAACAACTCTAAAGCACGGTTACACACTTCAGTTTGCGAGACAGCCGGCACGTTTCAATGGCGTGATGCCGTCCACAGTGTCATCTCAAAACGCTCACATTCTGCATGCAGAAATCGACAGCCTGCTAGCAGTACAGGCAATAGAACCTGTCGAGCTCAGCGAGCGTCAAAAGGGCCTTTACAGCCATTATTTTCTTGTCCTGAAGGAAGACAGCGGGTTGCGTCCAATTCTGGACTTAAGGCTTCTGAATTGCGCACTGTCAAAGCGCCCATTCACAATGTTGACACAAAAGCAGATCATAGCACACATCTGTCACAACGACTGGCTTGACTCAATAGATCTGAAAGATGCTTATTTTCATATCCCGATCGTTCCTCATCACAGACGCTTCTTGAGGTTTGCATTCGAGGAGATGGCATATCAATTCACAGTCCAGCCGTTTGGCCTTTCCCTCGCTCCGCCCACATTCACGAAATGTATGGATGCAGCTTTAGCCCCTCTGAAAGCGGAGGGGCTTCGCATACTTAATTACCTAGATGACTGGCTCATTTTAGCACAGAAGGACAGGTTGCTCGCACATTTGAATACAATTGACCTACGGGTCAATGTGAGGAAAAGCTAATTAATTCCCAATCAGGAAATATCCTTCCTAGGGTTGTGTTTGAACTCTGTAACAATGCGCGCTTCGCTCTCGGCCGAGAGAATACACTCGATATGCAGCATGGCAGTGAGTTTCATTTGGGCAGGGCTCTGCCTCTGAAATGCTTTCAGAAACTCCTCGGGCTTATGGCAGCCGCAGCGGTGGTCACTCCACTTGGTCTATTACACGAGACCTCTGCAATGCTGGCTCAACCGGCAAGTTCCTCAACGGGCATGCTGCTACGGGCACCATCGCGTTGTAGTCACCAACCACTGTCTATCTGCGATAGCACCATGGACAGCTCCGCGGTTTTACCGGCCTGGGGTCACCTTAGGTCAGGTTTCCAGACACAAAGTAGTCACTACAGATGCATCCAACACGGGCAGGGGCGTGTTATGCGATGGCCACCCGGCATTTGGGGAATTAACAAATGTGAAACGGACCTGGCACATCAACCGCTTGGAGATGTTGGCGGTTATTTTAGCCCTAAAAGCATTCGAGTCAGAGGTGACGGGGCATCATATACTGATTCGCACCGACAACAAGTTGGTAGTGGCATATATCAATCACCAGGGCGGTGTGCGATCTCCAGCAATCTCCTGTTTTTACGGGCAACCCATGTGTCCGTACCCTGAATTTCGGAGCAGACATGCTCTCTCGATAGGGAGTGATCCCAGGGGAGTGGAAACTCCACCCCCTGATGGTCATGGAGATCTGGAACAGGTCACGTCGGATGACGAAGACCTCTCACAGGCAATAAAGAATACAATTTTGCATGCTAGAGCCCCATCTATGAGATGGCTCTATGCCTACAAATGGAATGTGTTTGTGAAATGGTGCAAGACATGATGATCCCGTTAATTGCCCTATTTCTGTCATTTTTACAAGAGCACTTAGATGCAGGTCTTACTCCGTCTACGCTAAAAGCATATGTAGCTGCTATTTCGGCAAATCATGCAGCTGTAGGGCGCATGCCAGTAGGTAGACACTGTTTTGTAGTCAGCTTTCTAAGAGGCGTGAGGCGACTGAATCCTCCCCGCCCAGCTACAATCCCTACATGGGACCCGGCCTTGGTGCTGAACATGCTGACTAAAGCCCCATTTGAACAGATCTGTATTCTCTTTCCTTTAAAACAGCTCTCTTACTCGCCCTGACGTCCGTTAAGAGGGTGAGTGATCTGCAGGCATTCTCATCGCACAGCTCCTGTCTGGAATTTGGTCCGAGCGAATCTAGAGCCACACTTAGACCGAACAAAGGTTATATTCCCAAAGTGCTCTCTACCCCCTTTAAGGCACAGGTAGTCACTTTACAAGCCTTTTACTACTCCAGGTGTGGTAGTCAACGTCTTTACTCACTGAGCTACCCAGGCCCCCAACGAGATTCACTCGAGTGCTATGTGTTACATGTCCTTTGTCCAGTACCGCAGCGTGATCGTACACGTTCCCATAAGCGTCAGCGACGCGATGTAAGTGACCGAAATCGAAAAGGAACATCTCCGGTTACGTATGTAACCTCAATTCCCTGAGATGTAGGGAACGAGACATTGCGTAGCTAACCACGCTACTGGATGTCACTATCAGGCAGCTCAGCCGCCGCTTTCAGCTGATAAATTCTGACTGATGGCATTATGCCGCCCGCTTATATAGAGAGCTGAGCGCCGCCCACTTAATGTCATTGGCTGAGCAGACACAAACGGTATTGGCTCAATTCAGTTGCATCTGAATTGGCGTGATCCAATAGGAGTTCAGAAATCGGAGAAAATGAGTTTTTCCCATAAGCGTCAGTGACGCGATGTCTCGTTCCCTACATCTCAGGGAACCGAGGTTACATACATAACCAGAGACGTTTTCCATTCACACGAGAAGTGGTGCAAAACGTGCCAGTTGAAGTGCAACAATGCCCCCTACTGCTTCTGCTCAGATACTGGGTCTCTAATGTGATTACTGTAAATATTGTATTAGTTTTCATTAAAGTTATTGCACATAAATAAAAAGGCACTCATCTCTCCAAAAAATTTGTTATAACTAGAAATATTGTAATAATCAATTTTCCATCTGGCATCTGTCTCCACATTTGATGAATTCCAAATTTTTTAATGACTAGAGAAACAGACTACATTACTTTATGTTTCTATAGCGAAATTGATATAGTATAAATAACATCGCACCAATCATTAAAATGGGAGGGCTACAAATGAACATTAAAAATGCACAAGACACTCTGCTAATAAACCTCCTGGGAAATGGTATTTTCTAAAAAATGGTATTAATCTAAAGCTGATGTTTCAGACACCTGTTGCAGAAGAGAACATTTAAGTATATGGTCCATGGACCATTTGCATATACCACACAGTCGTCTGCCTTCCAAACATAAACTTTGCAAGTATCCGTAGCCTATTTTCACCTGGTACACCGACTCGGCTGTTTTCCTATTTATATCTCTATAAACACTCAAAGAAACGTTATATAGCTCAGGAAATTCAGCAACAATGAGTTTATTCTTCTCCATTTTGTTTGACCACATAAAAGCTAAATGTCGTTTGACTGGTTATGAATAAATTCACCTCTGATTGGTCAATGACAAGCGGCAGCCACGGAGAGATAAAATATTTTTATCTTGTGCGGTGTGCACCGCAAGCAGTCGTGCACAACAAAGCGGCAGGATTCTCGTGAACGAGCTTGGAAAGCGGAGCCTTGCTGCCTCCATTTTGGCACCTGCCGCGTCTCTCTTTTTGAAAATAAATATGGAACGCGTGGTGACAGCATCCCATGTAAAACTGCCTGAATGCGGGCTGCAAAAGATCGCTCAAGGGCCACATGTTGAGTAGCGATGATCTACAGCATATATATTAAAACATCATCGAGTAGTTAATACAGTTGAATATGGAGTCTTGAGCGTGCTCATATTTAAATGTACCTCTAAACCCCTCCCCCAGCAGATTAGCAGGTGTCTGAATATTTGCAAACAGTATGTCATTCCTTAGCTGTTTCGAACTTCTTTATGGCTCTGACTGAGCAAAGAACGAAGTAGCACTTCGCCGTGAGTGTGCCGGGCCTTAACAAGCTACTTTTCCCAACGAGTAGCTGTGTAGTGTGGCGGCAGCGTTTCAGTCGAGCAAACCAAATAACCGAGCCATAATGTCCATAATGTCCACACTCTCTCATATGAAGCATTGGGAAGTCAGTTAATTTAAATGAACATTCATTTAAAGGACTAATTCAAGTCCCACGACAGAAAATATATACAAAATAATACTAGAATATTTTTAGATTATGTATTATTTAAGATATTTTACATAACCATATAATATTTAGTCAAAAGATGATGCTAGCAAAATAAAAAATAAAAATGATAATAGCCTTAAATGGCATCAATTATTTCCCCCAGCCCAAAAACAACCTTTTTGTTAGTAGCTTATAATGTAGCTAACTATGTTGAGCTTCACTGTATAACTTAAAATCAAGAGTAGCTTGGCAAGCTAAAGTTTAAAGAAGCTTCCCCAACACTACAATAAATATAAATCAAACCCAATGAATTAACCCAGTGGCTCTGGATGAATCAAGAACACTAAAAGAAGTAAGTAGCATCAGGAATGTTACCTTCACTGAGTCTAATAAACTCTTTGGAAAGAATCTCCGCAGACCAACGTCCTTCCTGCAGGGAGAGAACACAAGAAGATATTAAGCATGCTTACATACACATTCTTAAACCGATTATGCTTAATAAGCTGACAATGTGTAAGGTCATGTAAACGCCTTAAATGGTTTTCTTTTATTGAGGTGAAGTTATAATCGGTTAAAGCATAAGCCGATTGGCACACATAGATTTTTGCCAATTACCTTGATTTCGCATTGCATCTAACCACCTTTACTGGCGTTCTTACCAGCTTATCCAAAGTGTTGTGTGCATGAAAGTTTAAGTTTTAAGGTAAAAAGCAGAGAATAATGAGACGATTTTAAGTCTCATGTAAATGTGGCTTTCTTGTGTTGTCTGATTTTTTTAATAATCAGATTTTTGGTAGTTGTGAGCATATTGGTGTGCATGCAAATGTGTTATTGACTGTAGTCTTCACACAAGGCAAAGCATCAGATCAGTGAGAACTGGTTAAAAGCACAAGTAATAAGAGAGCAAGCAGCTTGTGGCTGAACCATTAGAAGAGTGATGGTCTCTGCCAGACTCATTCAGCCAGTGCAAACCTGCATTTGAGCAATGAAGACCCTGCACCACTGCAGGAGATATGCAAGGATCAATTACATTCTTCTATAAATAGATCAAACAGGTTTCAGAGGTCCATGCAATATGGACTAGTTATTCTGACCCATATACACACTGAGGAAAAAAAGGGAAGGACTGGAAGAGAGATCTAATGGTTCAGAGACCTACTCCTATGTGTAAAAGCTTGTTTTTATAAATGGTTTGATGTACTCTAATAGCATTAAATCTTAATTGAACAGTGCTGTGGCACATTGCAGTGCACAAGCCAATCATGCTATGATGGTTTCATGAATTAATTATCAAAACATAGGCAGCAATCTTCCCCAGCAACTTACTCTAGCAGTTCATAATTTGATTTCTTATCCAAGGCGTTACCACGCATGTCCCTGAAAAACCTCCTGAAACACAGAGAAGAGAATGACGTTTTGCCTCTCGATGTTTGAATGCAGTCTTTAGTTATTATAAGTCAAGGATAAAAATTTAGCATTGATATATCATGGTCACATACCTGATTTCAAGGCAGCCCAGTTTAAGTGCTATGTCTTGATCGACTTGATCAGCAATCTCCATCATGTAGTCACTTTTTACCTGAGGAACACAGAGAAATATTACACACCAGGCCGTGGTAGAAAAAAGCACTGCAATGCTAAAAGAGAAAAGAACAGGGTGGAATATAAAACAGAGTTTATCAGTTTAGGCTAATCTTATGTGCCAAATAAATGAACAAATAAATAAAGGCTTTAGCTTATTATTTATTCAATGAAAAAATTAATCAAGGTTGATAACTCGGATGTAGCAATAGCTTCCTCTTAATTAATTAATATGAACTGTTTGGGGCCGTTCACTCTGAACATGTTTTTTGTCAGTCTAAGTAGTTTTTCAATTATTTTTCTATGTAAACATGCACTAGATGGATCTCTTTGACTGCTGCGTCACATCTCGTTGTTTTTTCAACATCTCACACAGGACCTCTGCATTTTTAGAAGTTAAAAAGAACTTTTAAAAACACGTTTTGAGACATCTGCATTCTGTTTAATTCACTGAACGGCTCCTTAGCCACCACACCACAGAATGGCACCACAAACTAGTATACTGCATACAATTTATAAAAGGGACAGTTCACCCCAAAATTAAAAAAATGATCTTATCATTTACTCACCCTCATGCCATCCCAGATGTGTATGACTTTCTTTCTTCAGCAGAACACAAATGAAGATTTTTAGAAGAATATTTCTGCTCTGTAGGTCCATACAATGCAAGTGAATGGTGACCAGAGCTTTGTAGCTCCAAATATCACATAAAGGAAACATAAAAGTAATCCATATGACTCTAGTGTTTAAATCTATATCTTCAGAAGTAATATAATAGGTGTGGGTGAGAAACAGAACAATATTGAAGTCCTTTTTAACTCTAAATCTCCACTTTCACTTTCAGATGTGAAAGTGAAACTAAACTGGCACCACCTGTGACTTTCAGATGTTAAAATGAAAGTACAGATTTAGAGTAAAAAAAGGACTTAAATATTGTTCTGTTTCCTCACACAAACCTATTATATCGCTTCTGAAGATATGGATTTAAACACTGGAGTCATATAGATTACTTTAATGTTTCCATTATGTGATTTTTGGAGCTTCAAAGGTCTGATCACCATTAACTTGCATTGTATGGACCTACAGAGCCAAGATATTCTTCTTTCTGAAGAAAGAAAGACATATACATCTGGGATGACACGAGCGTGAGTAAATAAGGGAATTTTCATTTCTGGGTGAACTATCCCTTTAACATTATACTGACAATGCCCCTGGTTAAGCTCATGGCTTGCTCTTGTGTGGACTGCACTAGCAACATGGCGATGAATCTAATCAGGCACCAGCACTGAGCGTTACCCACTACACCACACCATCTCCTCAATAATGTTTTGAGGTGTGAGCTGGTGAGATGAAGTAGTGTTTTCGCTGGGAGACAGTAGCAGAGGGTACGGCAGTAGTCCCAAGGCTGCCAGATGAAACTATCAATCACCTGATGATAAAAGTAGCTGAGAGTTGGCTGGTCCTCAGTAAACTGTTTTATAAACCCTTTGGGCAAGTATCGAATCCGTAGCTCATATCTGCAGGGAGAAATAAGACACAGAGAGAGATGATCCAATAACAGAACAAAACACTCCACATTACTGTCACCTCTAAAATGTAGTGAATTTCTTCCTCTTAAACTCAAAATTGATGTATAGGAATCATTTCAGTAGTAATCAATGACTGGCTGCAGTCCCATAGCCTGACCAATCACAATCTGAATCATGTCAGTTTGTGTGCTAACCCTGCACAATATAAAACACTGCACAGAGACGAGCAATTTATCGGTCCAGACTCAACGTGAAACTGAAGATATTTGATGTTCAATGTACAGTTATGAGGAGCAGGAGTTTGGACCAACGAGCCGGGCTATCCAGCGCAACGCTGCAGAAATAGAAACCATGCAACAGACAAAATCACGGTCGAAGCTGGTTAGGACAAAAACTCAAATCAACATGAAACATATATTTTATTGTGTGGTGTCTGGTTACAACATACCGTAACTCATAAAAGATGCTTAGTGGATCAAGCCCTAAGGCATAACACCTTTTCTGTGGGCATTTACATCTCTTTGTTTTGAATGTTTAACAGCTCATGATGACAGCTCAGATTACTGAAGAACACTGATCTTCCCTTTCATTTGTGACTGATTAAAGTGAGACATGATCTTCTAAAGTCTGCCAGACAACACAATTACAGTACGATCCTATCAGTGCCTGCTATCAACAGCTGTCTGTCTGGGAGGTAGAATAATGCCCTGTTCTCTCATAGCTGGCTAGCTGTCTGTTCTCAATTACGCTAAATTAGTTCTACACTTCTCTTCATCCGAGCATGAGCCAGAATTCTGTAGCACCTGCCTAGCACATTTAAAACATCTTTCTCTAAATCGACTGTAGATAATGTACAGTACCTGGCCTTTGCTGTCATTTGCCTCAGACGAAGGCACAAACGACAGTTTCAAATTGTTTTACAAAACATAACACATGGAGGAAAAAACAGTGGAAAAATACAGAGCAAACTATGACATCATGTACTATGTGTTGACCTGGGCTCTTTTGCATTGGAAATTTGTGGAAACTCAGATCTGGCAAGCTAAGAACACCAGATATTTGCCATCAAGCAATATGCACACAGAAAGATAATCATAGCAAAACATTTTGTGACGGTGTTTAAAAAGTACAGTTGTTCTTTGAGAAATCTAGGTTCATTTCAAATAATTGAGCGTTCCTTTCGCCATTCTTTTCTAAGGGGACGTTCACTCACTGTTTTGTAAGCATCTCGTGTGGAGCACTGCGTTTTGGGGGGGATTTCTCAGCTTCTCGGACTGTTAAAAACACATCTTGAGACATCTGTGTTCTGCTCTATTCTTGGTGCTGCATCTAGCTTTTTAAGTGCAAGGACGTGTTTGGTATAAATGGCCCCTATCACAGTTAATGCATTTACAGATTCATTCTGCCTTCTAAAGAATCGCCAGAATAGTCAGAATCTTGTAGTGTTAAGTGTTAAGTTGAGCCTCACTGAGCGTTGACAGAAAAGCTTGAAGTCAATATGAAATGGCATTCACAACCTTTTTACTTCTGTAATGTGGCATATTTGATTGAAACAGCATATTCAATGAGAAAAAAATGCCTGGTGGGACTTGATTTTATCTATTAGGAATTGAATGGATCGTGAAAAGTGTGTTTCATAGCACATCATTTACTCAACCTCATGCCATCCCAGATGTGTATGACTTGTCTTTCTTCTGCAAAACACAAACACTGATGGTCCTCACAATGCAAGTAAATGGTGATCAAATCTTTGAATGCCCAAAAGGCAGTATAAAAGTAATCCATAAAACTCCAGTGGTTAAATCCAAATCTTCTGAAGCAATATGATAGGTGTGGGTGAGAAACAGATCAATATTTAAAAAGTCCTTTTTTAACTGTAAATCTACACTTTCACTTTCACATTCTGGTGTGGAAGTGACTTTCACTTTCACATTCTGCCACCTACTGGTCAATGGTGGAGACTGATAGTAAAAAAAAATTTTTAAAAAAAGGACTTAAATATTGATCTGTTTCTCACCCACACCTATCATATCGCTTCAGAAGATTTGGATCTTCTGAGTTCTGATCACTATTCACCTCACTCATTGTGAGGACCAACAGAGCTGAAGTATTCTTCTAAAAATCTTCATTTGTGTTCTGCATAAAAAAGAAAGTCATACACATCTGGGATGGCATGAGGGTGAGGAAATGATGAGAGAATTTTCATTTTTGGGTGAACTATTCCTTTAACCATAGTTATCCCAATGTTGATGCTTCTCTTTCTTTGTGCCCATGCAATCACCAGTATAAATTTACTACTGCCTGGCATAGATTCCCACTAATACCAGAACCTATTTCACTATTAAATCAGTTTAGATCATACTATATTTTTAGGCTGTTCTGAATAATAATACCATTCCATCTGGAAACATGATCATAGACAATGAAAAACATCCAGTATCCTGCAGTCAAATCCTATCCATTCTTTTTCTATTACTGCAGAAATTGAAGAGGAATTTAACCTTCATTTGCAAAGGGTAAAATGTTTTGCTTTAAAGCAAATGCTGCGTGTATTATCAAGGCTCTGTTTTTCATTATGGAGTCGTGCTGGAGGGCAAACATAATAAAGCTCATCCTCTGAACTGCGGACTTCCCCGTAAATGCATAAAAAGGCCATTCATTCATAATGGAGGGTTGAAGAAAGAAGATAGAGAGGCAAGCCCTGGGCTGCATGAATGGAATATAAACAATACGGCAATTAAGTGGGACTGCTTTATTTAGCTTTATTAAGATAAAACTGATGGCTACACTATGATGAGCTACATTCATTCTGAAGCTCCACCCATTGGATGAACCTCTTTGTAATGCAGGATTCTCCGCCCCCATCATGCTGCTCAGTATATGAATTATGCATAAGCAATTAAATCATTCTTTCTTACTCTAAAGATGAACAGCACTTTCACTCTGATAATGTTTTACAAGTGAGTCATGTCATCTACTGTACATAAATAACATGGCCTGTATGTAACAAGGACCAACTCTGGGCCTCAAATTTTGTTTAATGCAATTTAACAAGGGATGGTTTACAATATTTAAGAGCATTTTGAATACGGTAGGGCTCTATCCACCATCAGTGCTTTCAAAAGTTCTCAAACTGACAGTTGGGCTCACAAGACAGATAACTAAAACTCTCATAAAAGATAATAATATGGTTAAAGCACTACCAGACCACAACAGTGGTCACAGATGTCAAAGATGTGCTAACTCTGCTAACTGATGTGATGTGAGAGGGGTTTTGATTGTACTGCAAACAGAGACATCAAGCAATATGGGGGCAAGGATGACAGAAATAAGTGGTGTCAAACTCTAAGCCCCAGTATGGTCACATCGACCTGCCAGTATCACACGTAGTGTAGTTGATAGCACATGGATAAAGAGAGCTGGTAAATAAATAATGCATCAGATTTGTGGTTACGTTCTCTTCAAAAGCTTGTTCTTCTGTTTTATTTTTCCAAAAGGAAACCATATGCTCTCCTCCACACATGCCGTTTTTTCCACATTCAAACTAAACTAGACATCTGAATGACTACATTGGATCCAGTACCAGAAGAAACTCCTGTCCTTCATATACTGTAAATAAGCGAACTAAAGAGAGTGTTAAAAACAGTACACTTTAGATAAAAGAGTATTTTCAATAAGCAATATCTAACCAGCCAATCCTTTTGAACATCAAACATGGAACTCATTAAAGATGCACTTATTTAAAGTTTTTCTGGCTCTTATTCTTCTTAAATTATACAACAATCTTCTTGGACTTTATACTGACACTTGTTGGCATGGATTCATGAAGTTTTCATTAATGTTCTTTATGTACATTGAATCGCAAGATAAGCCTGGTCATGTGATCTCAACATGGCGAACACTACCAAGGGTCGACCTGTCTTATGAAGAATATAATGGTCTCTCATGTCAGAGTACATCACTTGAAACATTTGTGAAAAGTACCATTCATTTTTTATTTTTAGGTGTAAAATTGCAAGTGTTACAAATTACGTTGAACCTTCTCTCTGAATCATAAAGGAATATTCCGGGTTTAATACAAGTTAAGCTCAATCGACAACATTTATGGCATAATGTTTGTTACCACAAAAATTATTTTGACTTGCCCCTCCTTTTCTTTAAAAAAGCAAAAATTGAGGTTACTGTGAGGCACATTTTTGGAGGGTTTAAAGTAGTGGCCAATATTATCGGCCGATATTAGCCTTTCACCGATATATCGGTATCGGTGTATATGTTTGCCGATATGCGCAGATATGAAAACTTTTTTCAGAACATGCAGAAAACTATTCTTTAGAATTAGTTTGTCCAGCAGAGCGCACTCCAACTCCATTGTTTACAGAGTTGAGCTGACGGTGGCTCTGCAGACAAGGCAGAGTTAAATGGTGTGGAGTTAAGAGGTGTCTTCTCAGTAAGTTGCTAACTAGTTTGTGAAATTCACACTGGAAAGTTAATAAACAATGACCCCATCATTTTCCCTTATCAATATAACTAATATAACGTTAACCCTGTCCCTGACAACCATGTCACTCATGTTTATCACATCTGTTGGCTGTTCGCCAGCTATAGTTTGTCAGTGCAGTAAGTAACGCAGCAGATTGAAAGGTTAGCATCAGAGCATCTTTTTGCAGCTCAGCAGACAACAGTGCGGTGGTGGATTGTGTCTGTTGTGATTGTAAGTGTTGATTTCACGCTATGTTGTTACCTAGTTGGTGAGATGCAATGCTGGAAAGTAAATAAACAACGTCCATCTTTTACTCTCCGTGACAACGAGCTTATAGCTAACTAGCTAACCACATAGCTACTTTCATACCTTGTCAGCAGAGTGGAAGCTAATGTGTAAACATGTATTCACCAAACTGTTTTGTTCAGGATTCACAGTTTGGTACCCCCTTCAACCGAAAAATTCCAGTCGTTGCATTTATAAAATGTAATATTTAAAAGTCTGGTTTTCCACCGTTGAAAGTTTCCCCTGAACTTGTATAGCAGAATACGGTGTAACACCGCTGCTGCCGTTTATCCCTTTACTCGGCAGGTGTAAATGCTTCTTGTTTTACAACCTGCCTCTAATTGACTGGCAGTATTTAAATAGTCAGCATTTGACTGATACCAAACAGTACTGATGTTTATTTAGCTATTTATTTTATTTTTATTTATTCATTATTTTAATGGTCAGCATTTGACTGATACTAAACAGTACTGATGTTTATTTAGCTATTTATTTTATTTGAATTTATTCTTTATTTTAATGGTCAGCAATTGACTGATACTAAACAGTACTGATGTTTATTAAGCTATTTATTGTATTTTTATTTATTCTTTATTTTAATGGTCAGCAATTGACTGATACTAAACAGTACTGATGTTTATTAAGCTATTTATTGTATTTTTATTTATTCTTTATTTTCTCAGTGTTCATTTCTAGAATTTGTTGACAATGTATAATAATAATGTCAAATATTCTTTGATAAAAATATTTAAGAAAGCTGCCTTCTAAGTACCTTTGCATAGTCATATCGGTGCAAAATTGGTGAACAATCCACATAGAAAAGGTCCGTTTTCATTCCAGCTCAAAATTTTACTATATCGGCCACCATATCGGTAATCGGTGAATTTTCCCACTCTAAAATCGGTATCGGCCTCAAAAATCCCATATCGGTCGGGCTCTAGTTTAAAGACAGAAATGTGAAGCTTATAATTTTATAAAAGCACTAACATTAGTTCTTCTGTTAAAAATTGTGTATTATTTGAGCTGTAAAGTTGTTTAAATAGTAATTTTTAGGGTTTGTTGACATTACATCATCAAGGCAACAAAGTTTAAAATTGGCTATAACTTTACACAGAAAAGGTTAGAAAGATATTTTATCACACTAAGCCATGCCCACACTAATATGTTTTCGTTTAATAAAGCATCTTTTTCTACATATTTTGGCCTTCCGTCCACACTGAGACAGCGTTTTTGTCAGCGAAAACTGAGCTTTTTGAAAACTCTCTCCCAAGGGGATAAATTTGAAAACGCTGTCTTCCCGTTGTAGTGTTGACTGAAAAAATGGATATATCTGAAAACGATGACGTATTTGTTGTCATGTGGTGCAGTCATGTGATCCATTCAACCAAAACAATCAAGGTGGTGGTCCATGTTATAGTGGTGCTGTTGTGCCTGATATTCACTTTAATAGCATTGTTAAAGATAAATGTAACTTTGTACAACATTCACATTGCATTCCTTTAAAGGCAATGGGAAGCTTACTCAGAACTGATGTCCGGCAATGGAACACAAGGACAATTCCATTTCAGATCGTACATGCAACAGCGATTTTTTGCATGCGGAGTAAGGGAATTTAAGCATTTCAGTGTGGACGAGCAACTTTTAGAAAACACTTGAAAACAACAGTGTGGTCGGAGAGCATTTCGAAAATGCCGATTTCAAATGTATTCGGATTAATGTAGACGTAGCCTAAAATCATGTTAACACACATTGTTTATGTCCTGTGGCTATACTTTTGAAACTTTATACTTTATACTTTTGAAGTGAGTATTTTAACGTTCATGGATTGAGCCCATTCACTTCTATTTGTAAGTGCCTCACTGTAAATGAGATTTTTGCATCTTTTAAAGAAAAGTCGGGATGATTCTAAATAAACATTATGCCACAAATGCTGTCGATTGAGCTTAACTTGTATAGAACACGGAATATTCCTTTAAAAGCTACTTTTTTTGTAATAAGCATTCATAAAATTAGCAAAAATTATTCATATTACTATATTCTTATATAGTGAAATATATTAATATACCAACCCCCCAAAAATTCATAAAGCTTCCAGGCTAAAATTGTATGTGTAGCCTGGATGGCTTCTGACTCATACTGATGCTTTTTCTGGTTATGAGAGCAGCATTAAAATAGTGACTCACCTCCAGTCATCTTGGGGGTGGCTGTGCTCGTACCTCTCCCTCACATGAGACACACCCATGTCGGGGTGGAGCCAATGAACTTCACCTGTCCTCAGGTGACTCAGACGCAGGCCAAAGCAGGCCACACACCGCACCTTATGGATGTCCAATATCTTCTGTATAATGCCCTAAAATACACACAAACACAGTGATGCACATGCAGGAACTTATATAGGAAACATATGGGTCACATCCTCTCCACGTGGTAATCTTACATGACGATAAGTACAATGTGCTGGCATTCTTTCACTGAAGTATTAAAGACCCCAAGAAATAAAAAAAAAAGTCCATGTGTGTTAGCTTTGAGGATGTTTTTCATTTTTTCTCTTCAGGGAATTGGACCAAAAATATTGATGGCTCATGCTGCACTACACAGATTTTTGTCCAATCAAAATTTCCCTCATCCTAATATCACCTGCAACTCACCAGCAAATAGCAAATCAAGACTCATGGCTATAATGTAACTAAAGCCTGTTGGCTGTTTCAAAATAAGGGTCAAGCCCTTTGAAATGTCCCACCTAAACTTGCTGTTTCAATAAGAATTAGGTCAACACAGGGCAGAAAACTGCACTCGAGTCATCAAGCAAATTTGGGGCCTTTAAAAGCAGCACATATTTGAGAATGCACTGAGGCGAATCTGAGAAGATAAGAAGCTCAAAGGCAGAGGAGTTTGAGCTGAATCACTCTCATTGATTAATGTGCCATGTTGTGGGTCAATAAGTTCTAAAGAAGAAATGAATGGAAGGGAGGGATGGAGTGATTAAAGGGATAGAGAGAGAGCAGGATGTTCTAGAGTCTGCTGAGGCATAATACAATACATGATGTCTAACAGGATGGAAAAACATTGTTTCATTTATTATGTGAATTGGAAAAGGCATCAGGGCGGATCTGATAAGTCACATTAGTGTGTGATGAATAACACATAAGTTATAGTTCTCCTGTCTCCTCACAGATATCATATAGTCTGCCACTAATCTAATACAATTCTACAAAAATAAATAAGATATTAAACACTGGACCCACCTACTTTAACCCCAAAATAGAGTACAATACAATCTATGTAATTTTACTGAATGTAAGTGCCATTTAATTTGAAGCTTCTGAGTCCATGGTCTGTTAAGGATAGGCCATGTTTTAATAAGGTTCAGCCCTGATAAACTCAAGTGCATCAGACTGTAAACCTGCATAAAACAACAGAAAACTGGGACAATATAAGCCATAAGAGGGATGAAAGCAGGACAATGCACTTTGAAGTCAAGGCTATTCGGCTTCAAAAACAAAGATCATTAAATTATTTCGAGTAGCACTGCATTGTCTGAGGGGGTTTAACCACGAGTGTTCTAGGTCATGCCAAGATGCATTTTGAATAATGCTGAATATAACAGCTTTAGTCCTGCACGGGGCTGTGTGTGGTGCAACTGTGAGCATCAGTAAGCCAAATGTTTTAATGTTTAAGAAAATGAAATACCACAAATACACAATTTAGAACCTAAACAGTCACTAAGAATAGTTATTTTAACACTGGATGATGCACTAGCCGATAACCATTTGTATCTTTTTGACAGATAACTGATATAACAGCCACTATTAAGAATTTACTGATGTTATGTCTGTTTGTTTTTCCATTTAAAAAAAAAAAAAGAACACAGCATACTGATGGTCAAAACTGTTATGGTCACTGATATATTTTGTATGCTTAACAATTGTGTATTTAATTTATCTTATTCTTAATTATTTATTTTCATGTTATGCCCAATAATGAAACAATAATAAATCTAAATCTTTTGGGTTGGCCTGTTTTTTTTTCCTAATAAAATACTAAGGCCATATCGACACATATAAGTTTTAAAACTAAGTTTTCAGTTTCATAACGCTATAGTTTTCCAAAGTATGCGTTTATGGAGAGCATTTCCAAATATCTGCTTTCAGCGAGTACCAGTGTGGTTAATGTATGTGTTTTCAAACAAAAATGTATGAGTGCAAATGTAGCCTAAATCTCCAACCTAGAATTTTACATGCTTCAAGTAAAATCAAGGCAGAGACAGTTTAGCAGAGATGGACAACTTTATTAAAATGAATGGGAGAAATTGGAATGCCAGAGATTATTTAGCAGAGATGGGTCACTTCAATTTAAATGAATGGGAGAAATTGGAACGCTCAAGCAAGGAGCACTGAGCCCCCAACAGTCAATGGATGTAGAAAGGAAGTCCCTCCTTACAGTTAAAAAAAACCAATCACCTTTTAGATACAGACATTGCCTGTCAACCAACTCAAGAACGCACATGCACATTAGCTATACAAACTGGGAATATTGCAATTATTTAGCATAATATGAGGTAAAGAATCACAAATTATGGTATCAGTATTGTCAGATTTTATTGCAGATTTGAAATGTCTTTTTCTCCCCAATTTGGAATGCCCAATTCCCAATGCACTAAGTCCTCATGGTGGCATAGTGACTCGCCTCATTCCGGGTGGTGGAGGATGAATCTCAGTTGCCTCCGCATCTGACACCGTCAACCCACGCATCTTATCACATGGCTTGTTGAGCGCGTTACCGTGGAGATATAGCACATGTGAAGGCTTCACGCAATCCACCGCGGCATCCACGCACCCCACCGAGAGCAAACCACATTATAGCAACCACTAGGAGGTTACCCCACGTGACTCTACCCTCCCTTGCAACCGGGCCAATTTGGTTGCTTAGGAGACCTGGCTGGAGTCACTCAGCACACCCTGGGATTCGAACTCCAGGGATGGTAGTCAGTGTCTTTACTCGCTGAGCTACCCAGGCCCACCGTTTTTTAGATTTTGGCCTTTCTCCATTCAAGTAGATAAAAGCTGCACTGGCAGGACTGGAAACAGCCTCACGAGAGCGTTCCAAAGATGGGCGACAGTGGACTGACTTGCTAGAAAGACTATGGGAATGCCCAATGACCTAATGACGTAGAAAAGTAAGTACCGCCTTACAGGTAAAAGAGACAGTCACTTTTTAGATACAGACTTCACATGTCAGTCACCTTAAAAATGTGCATGCACATTAGCCGGACCAGCCTGAAAAATAGTGTTTTTTTTAGAGAGATCAGAGCTGAAGTACAATTTATGATACCAGGGTTGTCAGATTTTACTGCTGATTTTAAATATGTTTTTTGACCGTTATCTTGACCAATTGTTTTGTTGTTTTGGGGGGTTGGAATTTTGGCCTTTCCCCATTCAAGTAGATAGGAGCTGTTTTTTATGCCACTTGTTTACATAGAAAATAGCTGCCCAGCCTGCCCAGGAGCATATAAAAAAGATGGCCGCTGAGTGGACTGACTTGCCTTGAAAGGCACTTTGATGTGAGTGGTGGTGGCGTAGTGGGCTAAAGCACATAACTGGTAATCGGAAGGTTTCTGGTTCAATTCCCACAGCCATCACCATTGTATCCTTGAGCAAGGCACTTAACTCCAGGTTGTTCCAGGGGGACTGTCCCTGTAATAAGTGCACTGTAAGTCACTTTGGATAAAAGCGTCTAACAAATGCACAAATGTAAATGTAAATGTGATCAAGGGGCCAAAATTGTATAACAGAAAAGGAGGACTGTTTGGGTTGGGAACAAATAAGCCCCAATATTTTTTGCCTCCGATATCAGCTTAATATCAGCTTAATCAGACCGAGGCCAATATATAAAAAAAAAAAAACACAATGGGCAAAACCAACAGGGTCACCGTTACATCTTTCACCCCTAAAAATGCTATATTTTATTTCCACGAGATTCTGAAGAGGGTGACCCAGCAGGTCTGCAGACTCACCCTAATATCAGTGGAGTCCCCGTGTCTGATGTTGCTGGCCCAGGTGCAGGGTTCACTACTGCTCTCGAAGTAGTGGAAGACTTTGAGCACGCGCTCCAGAGCCCCAGCCGTCCGCTCCATCCCTGCGCTGAAGCGAGGCTTGACCCCCTGGTTCAGGGAATGAGTCAGGTTGGGGTTCAGGTAAGCCGCTGCCATGGCTTTGGTGGGTGCTAACTGTCCGTCATATTCTGCAGAGAAAACAAGGGTAGACAATGTTGTGGCTCTGAAGTAGTAAATTCAAAAGTAACAACAATCAAAATACTGCAAAAGTGAGTCCACATGTGAACAGGCTTCTATTTTACATTTGTCTAATTTCTTAAATACATTGTTTATTCATTATAAATGACATTATTAGCATAATTTGGTTAAAAATTTGAATTGAAAAGACTGAAAACATGAATTTCCCCATCCCCGGATAATCCAATATGTATACTGGTTGTCAAAGTTCTACCGGTTTATAGTGTCTACCGGTATACTGCCCACCCCTAGTATGTATTTAACAATTTTATATATATATATATATATATATATATATATATATATATATATATATATATATATATATATATATATATACATATACATAAACTCAGCAAAAAAAGAAATGTCCCATTTTCAGGACACTGTATTTTAAAGATAATTTTGTAAAAATCCAAATAACTTTACAGATCTTTATTGTAAAGGGTTTAAAAAAAATTTCCATGCTTGTTCAATGAACCATAAAAACAATTAATGAACATGCACCTGTGGAACGGTCGTTACGACACTAACAGCTTACAGACGGTAGCCAATTAGGGTCACCTAAAAAATTAGGACACTAAAGAGACCTTTCTATTGACTCTGAAAAACATGAAAAGAAAGATGCCAGGGTCCCTGCTCATCTGCATGAACGTGCCTTAGGCATGCTGCATGGAGGCATGAGGACTGCAGATGTGGCCAGGGCAATAAATTGCAATGTCCGTACTGTGAAACGCCTAAGACAGCGCCACAGGGAGACAGGAAGGACAGCTGATCATTCTCACAGTGGCAGACAACGTGTAACAACACCTGCACAGGATCGGTACATCCGAATATCACACCTGCGGGACAGGTACAGGATGGCAACAACAACTGCCCAAGTTACACTTGGATTGCACAATCCCCCCATCGGTGCTCAGACTGTCCGCAATAGGCTGAGAGAGGCTGGACTGATGGCTTGTAGGCTTGTTGTAAGGCAGGTCCTTACCAGACATCACCAGCAACAACGTCGCCTATGGGCTCAAACCCACCTTCGCTGGAACAGACAGGACTGGCTATAAGTGCTCTTCACTGACGAGTCATGGTTTTGTCTCACCAGGGGTGATGGTCGGACTTGAATTTATCATCGAAGGATGAGCATTACTCCGATGCCTGTGCTCTGGAGCAGGATCAATTTGGAGGTGGAGGGTCCGTCATGGTCTGGGGCGGTGTGTCACAGCATCATCGGACTGAGCTTATTGTCACTGCAGGCAATCACAACGCTGTGCATTACAGGGAAGATATCCTCCTCCCTCATGTGGTACCCTTCCTGCAGGCTCATTCTGACATGACCCTCCAGAATGACAATGCCACCAGCCATACTGTTCGTTCTGTGCGTGATTTCCTGCAAGACAGGAATGTCAGTGTTCTGCCATGGCCAGCGAAGAGCCCGGATCTCAATCCCATTGATCACGTCTGAGACCTGTTGGATTGGAGGGTGAGGGCTAGGGCCATTCCCCCCAGAAATGTCCAGGAACTTGCAAGTGCCTTGGTGGAAGAGTGGGGTAACATCTCACAGCAAGAACTGGCAAATCTGGTGCAGTCCATGAAGAGGAGATGCACTGCAGTACTTAATGCAGCTGGTGGCCACACCAGATACTGAATGTTACTTTTGATTTTGACCCCCCCTTAGTTCAGGGACACATTATTCCATTTCTGTTAGTCACATGTCTGTGAAACTTGTTCAGTTTATGTCTCAGTTGTTGAATCTTTTTATTTTCATACAAATATTTACACATGTTAAGTTTGCTTAAAATAAAAGCAGTTGAAAGTGAGGACGTTTCTTTTTTTGCTGAGTTATATATATGTATATGTGTATGTATATATATATATATATATATATATATATATATATTACACATACACATACAGGTGCATCTCAATAAATTAGAATGTCATGGAAAAGTTCATTTATTTCAGTAATTCAACTCAAATTGTGAAACTCGTGTATTAAATAAATTCAATGCACACAGACTGAAGTAGTTTAAGTCTTTGGTTCTTTTAATTGTGATGATTTTGGCTCACATTTAACAAAAACCCACCAATTCACTATCTCAAAAAATTAGAATATTTTGACATGCCAATCAGCTAATCAACTCAAAACACCTGCAAAGATTTCCTGAGCCTTCAAAATGGTCTCTCAGTTTGGTTCACTAGGCTACACAGTCATGGGGAAGACTGCTGATCTGACAGTTGTCCAGAAGACAATCATTGACACCCTTCACAAGGAGGGTAAGCCACAAACATTCATTGCCAAAGAAGCTGGCTGTTCACAGAGTGCTGTATCCAAGCATGTTAACAGAAAGTTGAGTGGAAGGAAAAAGTGTGGAAGAAAAAGATGCACAACCAACCGAGAGAACCGCAACCTTATGAGGATTGTCAAGCAAAATCGATTCAAGAATTTGGGTGAACTTCACAAGGAATGGACTGAGGCTGGGGTCAAGGCATCAAGAGCCACCACACACAGACGTGTCAAGGAATTTGGCTACAGTTGTCGTATTCCTCTTGTTAAGCCACTCCTGAACCACAGACAACGTCAGAGGCATCTTACCTGGGCTAAGGAGAAGAAGAACTGGACTGTTGCCCAGTGGTCCAAAGTCCTCTTTTCAGATGAGAGCAAGTTTTGAATTTCATTTGGAAACCAAGGTCCTAGAGTCTGGAGGAAGGGTGGAGAAGCTCATAGCCCAAGTTGCTTGAAGTCCAGTGTTAAGTTTCCACAGTCTATGATGATTTGGGGTGCAATGTCATCTGCTGGTGTTGGTCCATTGTGTTTTTTGAAAACCAAAGTCACTGCACCCATTTACCAAGAAATTTTGGAGCACTTCATGCTTCCTTCTGCTGACCAGCTTTTTAAAGATGCTGATTTCATTTTCCAGCAGGATTTGGCACCTGCCCACACTGCCAAAAGCACCAAAAGTTGGTTAAATGACCATGGTGTTGGTGTGCTTGACTGGCCAGCAAACTCACCAGACCTGAACCCCATAGAGAATCTATGGGGTATTGTCAAGAGGAAAATGAGAAACAAGAGACCAAAAAATGCAGATGAGCTGAAGGCCACTGTCAAAGAAACCTGGGCTTCCATACCACCTCGGCAGTGCCACAAACTGATCACCTCCATGCCACGCCAAATTGAGGCAGTAATTAAAGCAAAAGGAGCCCCTACCAAGTATTGAGTACATATACAGTAAATGAACATACTTTCCAGAAGGCCAACAATTCACTAAAAATGTTTTTTTATTGGTCTTATGATGTATTCTAATTTTTTGAGATACTGAATTGGTGGGTTTTTGTTAAATGTGAGCCAAAAACTACTTCAGTCTGTGTGCATTGAATTTATTTAATACACGAGTTTCACAATTTGAGTTGAATTACTGAAATAAATGAACGTTTCCATGACATTCTAATTAATTGAGATGCACCTGTATATATATATATATATATATATATATATATATATATATATATATATATACACACACACACACACACACACACACACACACACACACACACCAGCCACAATATTAAAACCACCTGCCTAATATTGTGTAGGCCCCCCTCGTGCAGCCAAAACAGGGCCAGCCCTTTTCTTCTCAACACAATTGTACAGAGCAGTTATCTGAGTTACCGTAGACTTTGTCAGTTCGAACCAGTCTCATCAACAAGGCATTTCAGTCTACAGAACTGCCCCTCAATGGATGTTTTTTGTTTATGGCATCATTCGGAGTAAATTCTAGAGACTGTTGTGCGTGAAAATACCAGGAGATCAGCAGTTACAAAAATACTCAAAACAGCCCGTCTGGAACAAGACATTGCATCAGGAAGCTAATGTTATGGGGAGTGTCCTTCTATACGACCTAGTTGAAACCTTTCTACAATAATGGCTATTCTAAAATTGGCTATGGTGTTTAAGCCCCATCCTTTTAGGCACGAAGCTGTCCAGTATAAAAGCAGGTGCGCAAACACCATTCCTCAGAATTTTCTGACTGAGGGACAAGAGCGCATCGCTCGCACCTTAAAGAACTCAGAGTCTGTAGTGCGACCAGCTTACGCAATGTCTCGTTCCTTTCGTCTCAGGGAACTGAGGTTACATACGTTAACGAGACATTCCCTTACGAATCAGTACACTTCGAATCAGGAAGCTGACGCTATGGGGAACAGAGTCCCATCATGCCACACTACACGACATAACCTTCCATAGAGGACCCATGATGCTGCAGTCCGTGGGACGGTGACTGACATGAGTATGCCGCAAGTGAATGACCCTCGTGGTGGGCCAGGAGGGGAACACTCAGAATGGTTATATGAACTATAGTCATATAGTAGGAATTAACCCCTTCACGAACCCAGTCGGGAAGTTTATTTGTAATGAAAGTGCCTGTGACTTTTGTGAAACACAACGGTCTGAATGCAGGCAGTCGTGTAAAAAGTTAGGGAGCCCACACAAGAGGGGCATAAGTATATATTTGGCCAATTAAATAGCAAGCGCTCTAGACAGAGATGACTTGCTATGAGAGGGATGTTATATCTAGGTTGTAAAACCTTTCGAATGTGTTTTGAGAAGACCATCCTACTGCAAAACATATGTCTTGTAAGAATGCACCGTTCATCCATGCCCATGAAGAGATCACGCCTCCAGTTGAGTGTACTTTAACACCAATTGGGCAATTCGCACCCTGCGACTCGTAAGCCAGGGCGATTGCATCAACGATCCAGTGAGAAAGTCTTTGCTTGGAATCGGACATTCCTTTTGTGCGTCCTCCATAGCACACAAAGAGCTGGTAGACAGTCTGAATTGGCAGGTGCACTCAACGTATGTGTGTAGCGCTCACAAAGGGCATAACAAATGTAAGGACTGTTCCTCATCTGAATTAAATGAAGGAGGGAAAAAGGCTTGAAGGTGAACCAGCTGCGCTCTGAAGGGTGTGGTTAGAACCTTAGGCACATAGCCTTTCTGGGTTTAACAGTGGTTTTGAAAGACCCGGCCCAAACTCCAGACATGGTCAGGAGAATTGGTGCTGTTTTGAACAGGGTTGTGCAAAATTCAGAACTTCAGAATAAATTCCCTTTCAAGTAATGAGTTGGAATTTTATATGTATAGGCCACGCCCCACAGGAAGTTGAACTGGAGTTGGAATTTTAATAATAGGAAGCGGATTTTTTTTTAATTGTAATTCAAATTTGGGAGGTAATTATTTTTTTTTTCACCAAGTATGCCTATTTATTAACTTAGAAATAATATTTCTCTCTCTAAACAAATAAATAAATAAAAATAAATAAAATTAAAATAGCCATCAAAAAATTTAGCTGTTGAATCTAATCTACTTAATCTACTTAACTGAACTTAAAATGTTAAATTACCATGACTATTACATATTAGCTGTACATATTACATATTATTTTTTACAAATTTAACAATTACATATTTAAATTCAGTAACTTTAAGATGTATTAAACTGTCAACTTTGTCCTGTGACAATTGCTTCCTTTAATGGTTTAAAACTGTTCAATATATGGAGCATCTCATGTACATTCCTAAAAACATATTTCAGAAGAGCAATGTGTTTGCTGTCTTAAACCAATAATATCACATTTTTACTCATCACATGACCACTTATGGGGGAAAAAACCATATGAAGTATTTTAAAATGGCACGCACCAACCTTGACACTTTGTACATAAAACACAACGAGGTTAACAAATAACAATCAACAAACTGATAATTTTATTACAGAATCAAACTCATCCTGACATCACAAAGCACAAGTTACCTAACATGACAACAACATTAACAATGTAAATAAAACCATGCCAAAAGCCAAACAATGCAACCATATTAATCATGCCCCAGTGCATGCTTGGAAGAGGGTAAATGGGACTGAACCACATAAACATTTTGTTCAGGCCAATTTGAACTCAAAAAAATGCATTAATCCAACTCTCTGCTGTGCTAGTTGGTTCGACTTAATCCAAGAATGTTGTAATTATAGAAAAGCTGAATTGAGATGAATTACTTGCATTCCTGAAAGTTTACAAACTGAAAAACTACAATAAGCAAGAAAATCTTTCAATGTTTTTTAAGCATTGTTTATATGATCCAAGAATTTTTTTTACAGCGTAATGTTTCTGGAAATACCTCATTTGTTATCCATATGATAATATGATTACATGTTTCATGTAATTAAAATTAAATGTATTATTAAAAAGAAAATTAAAAACAGTCATATGATTCCATTTTTATTCTACTTCCTTAAATTCAAATTTGAATTGCAATTCTACATCCTTTTTGCTACCTCAATTCAAATTTCATTCAAATTCAGGGATTGAATTGGAATTGAATTGGTATTCTTCACTCAGTTCAGAATGGTGCACAACCCTGGTTTTGAAGGCAAAGGTTGTCACACCAAATACTGATTTCACTTTTTTAAGTTTACTGGATTCTGTATGACGTTAATTGATAAATAAACTATTTATGGCATTATTTTTGAAGGCATCCTCACTATGCAACATTTTTCCTAATACTGCCTAAAATTGCCTAAAGCTTTTGCACAATACTGTATATTAATAAATAAATAAATAAATAAATAAATAAACACTGCAATCCATATTTCCTAAACTGTTATTGTTATTCTAATATCAACTAGGTATCAGTCGGTTCTAGTAATCTACCATATGGAAAAGGCTTGCAGCAACATCTATAATCTGAATTAATCTAATGTCATTTCTATTATGGCTATGTTCCGTCTGTGTGCAAGTATTCAAAGTATTATGGGAAAGCTTTTGCAAATCGCTGTCCTATCATTTTTGCAATGCTATTTTTATCTATTCTATACCAAACAGATCCCAGCATTAGTGATAATCTTGTTCAGAACCTCTAAAACAAAACAGCTATCACAAATCACCAACAGATGTACAACAGCTAATCCGAACACAACACAACACACAATTCGTTTCCATTGCAGAATGCGCAGTAAAATCAAAACACACTGACAAGACTATGAAAGCTCTCAATCATGTTGGTTCAGAGGTGTCATTTGAACACAGCCACTGAGGCAGTGAAAGGCAGCAAGGTAATCCCAAGGCTTTGGATCTACACTGATACAAAAGTGGTCTGACAAATCAGCTCTTGAACACAATAATTTCAATATTCAACTGTCTGAGCAAAATTTACAGCAGGATGCTGTAGACACTAACAGGAGTTTGGACCCCTGGGAGGAAGCAAAGGAAAAGGTCCAGACACCAACTTCAGACAGACAGATGTCTCCTGCGCATGCCAGACAAGTGGCCTTGGGTACTCAATGATAATGTCAGATATTCTGCCAGCATAGCTTCATGTCAAACTATCCACAATGGCAAACTTCAGCATTCCAAAAATGCAAGGTCAACACAACAATGGCTGCATGTTTCAGGTCAACTAGATGAACCCAAAACATTCCCACAATTCTTTAAAGGAATAGTTTAGCAAGAAATGACAATTCTGTCATCATTTACTCACCTCATGTTTTTCTTAACCCATATGACTTTCTTACAAAAACATTTTTTAATTCTTTTCTCAATTCTTACCTCTAGTTTTATTTAGACTGAATGATTTTTAAAGTATGAAGCCTACATTATGACCCTTCTTTTCAGTCACTTGTTTACCAGCGAGACGTGATGCCTTTTACATTTATATTGTTTTTCTTAGCAGATACCTTTAACAAATACTTTAATAGGTAGTTAAAGGGCAGTTAATTCAAAAAGAAAATTTCTGTCATCATTACTCACCCTCAAGCCTGTATTAATTTCTCTCTGCTGTGAAAAAAAAAAAAGAAAAAAAAAAAAAAGGAGATGTTAGTCTCAGTCGCCATTCATTGTCACTGCATCTTTTTTCATTCAATGAAAGTGAAAAGTGACTGAAAGTAACATTTTCCCTAACATATCCTTTTGAGCTCTACTGAAAAAAGAAAGTCATACAGGTTTGCAACAGCATGAAGATGAGTAAGTGATGACAATGTCATTTTTGGGTGAATACTCACTAGTTACATTTAGAATGTCTGTTTATTGTTAACAAAACATAGAAAAAGTTAACAGATTAAATCAAGAAAGAGAACCTTGTTGCATGTTATCATGTATATGAAAAACAGATAATATACTATATATTAAAGATACATCATATATTTTCATATTATATTCATATTTTTAATATTATAATATTTCTATAATTGGATTATTATTATTATTATTTACTGTATGTATGTGACAAGGTGGAGGGCATGGCCGGGCCGTGAGGGTGCACGGAAAGCGAGAAAGCGAGATGAAGTGGGGCCGGAGACGCCAGCTGGGGAGAGACAGAGACGCACACGGCCATGCTGCATGTTTGTTTTATGTTGAATTTCTCATTAAACTTTATGTTGATTGTTCAGCCAGTTCCCACCGCCTCCTTGCCCATCCTTTAACTGGTACAGTGGTGCTGAAACCCAGGAGGGAGGAGGGATGCACTGTAGCCTCACCACTGCTGTCTGCCAGAGGAGCAGCCGCAGCTGTCTGCCTGAGGACGGAGTGGTCGCTGCCAACCGCCAAGAGCCGGAGGAACCATTGCCATCCACCGAGAAAGGGAGGAGCGGTTCTGTCCACCAGGGGTCGGAGGGCTCGCTGCTGTCTGCCAAGGGAGGAGGGTCGGAAGGTGCAGCGTCTCCCCTTCAGAAATGGGGGGGGGATAGGTCAGTCTGGTGGTGCCCCAACCTGAATCGGGCAAGGGAGAAGTATGACAAGGCAGAGGCCGGGTCGGTGCACGGCCGGCACTGAATCAGATGATCAGCGGGAGAGTGAGATAAAGTGGGGCCGGAGACGCCAGTTGGGGAGAGAGAGAGAGACGCACGTGGCTGCGATAGATGGAGCTCCAGAGAGATGGAGCTGAGAGATGTAACAGAGATGTAACAGAGATGTAACCCTGCAGCCGAGTACTGGTAGCTTTACACAAAGCATTTTTTATACTTCTGCCTTTCTTGTCAAATGTGCTGTAATATTCAGGAGCATCACGATGTGAGAAGACAAAACTAGACCGCTCTTGTGCACTTACAATTTGCAGCGTACAGCTTGGTTGATTATAAACAGGCACTTACAATGGAAGTAAACAGGGCCAATTTTCGGTGGGTTTAAAAGGCAAAATCTGAAGCTTATAATTATATAAACGCTAATTCTTCCATTAAAACTAGTGTATTAGAGTTGTAAAGTTGTTTAAATAGTCATTTTTGATCGGGGCCTGAGTAGCTCAGCGAGTACTGATGCTGACTACCACCCCTGGAGTAGCGAGTTCGAATTCAGGGTGTGCTGAGTGACTTCAGCCAGGTCTCCTAAGCAACCAAATTGGCCCAGTTGCTAGGGAGGGTAGAGTCACATGGAGTAACCTCCTCGTGGTCACGATTAGTGGTTCTCACTCTCAATGGGACACATGGTAAGTTGTGGGTGGATCGCAGCATGAGCCTCCACATGCGGAGTCTCTGCGGTGTCATGCACAACGAGCCATGGGATAAAATGCATGGATTGACGGCCTCAGAAGCGGAGGCAACTGAGACCTGTCCTCCACCACCCGGATTGAGGTAACCGCGCCACCACGAGGACCTACTAATTAGTGGGAATTGGGCATTGAAAATTGGGAGAAAATGTATTATTTTTTAATAAATAAATAACAATAGTCATTTTTGAGGTCATTTAAGGGATTTAGGGTTTACTGTGCCGTCATGGCAACAAAGTTGTAATATTACATATAATTTTACACAGAAAAGGTTAGTAAGTAATTTTGTCACACTAAAATCATTTTAACACATATTTTTGAAACATTGAGTATTTAACATTTACGATTTGGCCCCATTCACATCCATTGTAAGTGCTTCACTGTATCCCAGATTTTTGTTTGTTTGTTTTATGTTTGTTTTTTAAAGAAAAGAAGGGACAAGTAAAAATGAATTTGCTAATCAAAATTATTCCACAAATGCAGTCAATTGAGCTTAACTTGTATTGAATGTAGAATATTTCTTTAAAAGCATTTGTCTATGCAGGCTAGTTCAAGAACAGCAGTGGCTAGGCCTGTATGGTCAGAATTATGATTTTGCTGTAGGGTAGATAGAGTACAGTTGTAAGGGAGTACAGCTGAAACACTGTGAATATTTTCCTTCTAATGCAAGTTACTTTCATTTTCTGTATGCATATTCACATTAGCATCTGCTCTCTGTGTGAAAAATTTGAAGAACACAGTCCACATTAATGAGAAATTATTAGAGAGCATCAGTTTTGGGAGGTAATATTTTCAATTTCTTCTCTTATTATTTCTGAATGCCCATGAAATAAACTTTGCTTGTTGTAATCATTGATTTGTCTACCTTCAATTAATGTACTATTGGAGATCCCAAGGTCACGGAGAACATGCAAGGTAATCAGCGGGTGGCAGATGTAACACTCTGTTACAACTGCTCCCACAACATAAGAAACATGGTAGGAAATATTCCTTCTAGAGTTTTGTTAGCTTTTATTCAGTCAGAAAGCTTAGATAAGTAAGCAGGATGGATGGATGGACTGATTGGACAGACGGACGGACTGATGGATATGGAATGATGGATCGATCGATATGGATGGAAGGATGGATGGGTGGCTGGAATTATGCAGTGTAAATGATTTTCTAAGTAGATTTAGTACAACATTTTTTTTTGTAAATTTGTATTTTGGTTTGTTTACATGTGTGTGCATGTCACAGGATACTTTGTATCACTGTGAGGAAAACTAAGAGAGTATTTCCAGCTGATGTGTTAGAAATTATACATACAGTATGCAAGCATTAGAAATACTTGAAAACAATCATGGAGTATAAAATGTGTCAATATATTTTACTTAAGTTAGGCTTAATGCCTTATTTAGCACATTACAGCCCTGGGTATAATGTTACAACTGTACCTGGTATGGGGACAGTTGTAACAGAATCACTCCTTGTTTTCAAAAACTAATTGTAGAAAATAGGAATAATGTATGCAGGTTTTTGGCATTTATTTTGTTAATACACAGTTAAAGGAATCTCAAGTGAAAAAATGGCATGTTTATTCTGCTCTGTATTTGTGTAGTACAGCAAAAGCAAAAAGTGTTACAACTGTACTCGGTCTGCCCCTATATTAAATGGCATTTACAAACGCACTAAACCATCTTAAATTACACTGACAGTGATAAAACTTTACAGATCTACAGATATCATGGAAAGTCAAAGACCAAACGAAATTAGGGTCAATAACTATGAATCTCAGCAAACAGGAAAATAAATAATCATAAAAACACAACATGGGAGAACATTTTGTGGGAGTTTAAGTTAGTTTCAAGTTTTGTTGTTTTTAGTTGGTTCTTGTTTTATGTCCTCTCCTACCTTTTCTGCGGAAGGGCCAGCAGGTACACGCCAGCGCGGATCTAAATAGTGCAGGGCCCAAACTGCTTTTTAAAAATGCAAACACTGCCCAGGCGAAAGCACTTAAGTCCAAAGCACATATACACCTTGGTGTGTCCGAAGAATGGCAACAAAATAAGCCACTCTCAGTCTTTTTGTTATGCCTTTAAGAAACAAACTGCAGTCCGTACACACAAATTCAAACAGACACAATATATTTCTGTAGCTTCCTTTTTGTGTGACATCATATCCTGCTAATCATAATGTGTCCAGCCTGGCCAATGCATCGGTGATTCAGTTCCTGTCCGTTTGTCCCAGGGAGACCAGGAGAATAGAATACACAACACTTCCTGACAAAATGGTCCTGAGCCAAAGACCTGGAAACAACAGCCCTTAAATCACAACACTGAAGCTATACAGGCCAAAGACCGCAGACACGCACTCTGGCCTACAGTATACACACACACGATTGTGCTTACACACAAGTAAACACACGTGGTTTAGTGGGACTTTGGCCAGGAGGAGGAGTTTACACACACATTTGTCTGATGAGTCTCCGCGTGAAATTATTTCTGCCACATTCTGTGACATATTAAAGGATTTAATGTTACATTATAAAAAAAAAAATTATCCACATAGAAGGTTTAAACACACACACACAAACCAAAGACACATCATACCAACATTCATTTGGGATTTCAGTAGTCATAAGATTGTAATATTTTCACTGTCTATTGACTGAACACAGAGCATAATGACTGTGATAATGAGGTTAAAGCATACTGGTGCTTCACAAATGGAGAAATATGTCTATACTTGTAAACAAGTGCTGGACAGGCATCTCTGACCACTGTGCCGCATCTCGCTGTTTTTTCAGTGACTTGTGCTGGAGTTCTGTGTTTTTAGACATTGTGTCAAAAACTTCAACTTTTAAAAACGTGTCAGGAGACACCTGTCTTCCGTTTCGTTGCACTGCATCTAACTTTTTACGCAAAAACGCGGTCTCCATGGACCCTCAAGTTGTTTTTATTTTAAGCTGATGTAATTTTTTTCAATGTTAAAATTATTTCTCATATCTCAGCTTATTACGCAGTCAACTATACATAAGCTATTTTGATTTCACCTAAAAGTGTAACACTGTGACATTGTCTCATCTTTTTGTTTGAAAGGCCCGCCAATATTTTGGCAAACCCGTTTAGTGACACTAGTGTCACAGAAATTCACACTTCAGCTAAAGAATGATGGTAATTAAAAAAAAATTAAAAAACTACCAGTAAACTACAAGTCAGAAGTTGACACACATACTCATTCTTTATTATTACTATTTTCCACATTTCACAATTATAGAAAGGTCATCAAAATGATGAACTTACACAAATGGAAGTACGGAAATGGTGTACTGACCAAAAACCCTTCCTTCACTATTCGATAATGGCGCAGTGATTTCAGTGATTGAAGGTGTTAACTGTTGATTTTAAAGATTACTGTCAATCTCACTGGATCACAACCATCAATATTAATGAGAAACCCTCAGCACTGCAGCATCAAAGAACCTCTCTCTAGAGTTAGAGTATTTTCTCTTTACATTTCAACATAAAGCCAATTCAACACTCTTCAACGTCTCAAATGGTCATCTTTTGCTTGAGCCTGAGACATGAATCATGATACTTAATATGGCCACAAAACCTTGCACACCTGGGAATTAGTTACATCATTCTAAAAGAATGAAAGTGAAGACGTGCATAGACATCTAGGGATCATACACGTGCTAACCAGGTAAATTTACAATCCAATGCTGCTTTCACCCAAACTTTCCCTGAGCAGTCAATGGTCTTTTTTCAGAGCCCACTCATTACCAGAAAAACTGGATCCCACACAAAAAGCTCCAACTTCTGAGCTCAAAAAGTGGTCTTCGGCCTGAAAAAGCTTGAAGACTCCTGGTGTATAGTACAACATTAATTGCAAAGGCATTAAATCATTTTGTTTCACAAAAATCTGTTTGAGATCAAACAAAAATTGGCATGTCATACCCCCTGCAGCATGGCTGCAGAAGGCCCCTATGGCTCACAGACCCCCTGTTGAAGACACCAGGGCCTCATTTATACAGACAATTGTAAAATTATCTTAAATGTGTACATTCGACAATTTCCTAAATGTTCCTATGAACGATTTACAAAATGTCTGAACACACACATTTATTTCCTAAATGTATCCCATTTTATAAATCACAATTCATTTTAAAAACACGTGCACGTGAACGAGCGCATGGACTCCACCTACAGAACACCCACAAATATCCTAATATGGCGAAACAGAATACAATAAAAGCGCATGCATATTTTACTCATTCATTCATTCATATTGAATGTTCTTTTGTGGTTGGTAAGGTTTTCTAAAAAAGTGAGTGCAGCTACTGGTGTCTGCCCATAAAATGCAACCTATGCAACAACTCATCAGTTATTAATTTTCATTAGCGATAATAAATCCATTCTCTGACTGTGTTTACTGTAAATCCACAACATTCTTCAACCAATGTCCATATTCTTGCTAAACCTTCATTCCAAAAAGAGGTTTACATTATCTTTTACACACAATGAAATATGCCTATATGGCAGTCATGTTCAGTATGAACTGCATGCGCATTCTTTTCCCACTATTCTACTCACTCTTGCCTTCGATTACGCTGTATTCTAGTCAAATCATTTGTTTTTATTTATTGCCTCAACAACAGAAAACAAGACGCTGAAGGATGATTTGATAAAAAATGTAGGCAAGTTAAAAAAAAACAATTAGACTGTTGCGGTGCTTTTTAACCATATATATATTGATTTAGCAAATTTTTTTAAATTTTTTATATTATTTTTTTCCCCATTTTCTCCCCAATTTGGAATGCTCAATCCCCAATGTGCTCCAAGTCCTCGTGGTGGTATAGTGACTCACTTCAATCCGGGTGGCGGAGGACGAATCTCAGTTGCCTCCACGTCTGAGACCATCAATCCGCACATCTTATCACATGGCTTGTTGAACGCGTTACCACGGAGACATAGCGTGTGGAGGCTCACGCTATTCTCCGCGGCATCCACGCACAACTCACCACGCGCCCCACCTAGAGCGAGAACCACATTATAGCGACCACGAGGAGGTTACCCCATGTGACTCTACCCTCCCTAGCAACCGGGCCAATTTGGTTGCTTAGGAGACCTGGCTGGAGTCACTCAGCACGCCCTGGATTTGAACTCGTGACTCCAGGGGTGGTAGTCAGCGTCTTTACTCGCTGAGCTACCCAGGCCCCTTATTTAGCTATTTTTAACTATAATCTCTCCTCCTAACTCCAAAACAATTTGGTTTACATCTGCCTGTTACCTTAGTCTCAAAATTAATTATGGAAACGTGCAGATAGGGCTAAATAAATATTCTTTTACAGCAGTTATTAGGGCTGTCACAATTATGAAATTTGACTGACGATTAACTCTCAAACAAATAATTGTGATTATGACGATTAATTATCTGTTTTAGGGCTATGATGATTAATTGTCTCTTTTAGGGCTTTCACAATTAATTGTCATAAATTGTCAGATTTCTTATTTAACTTCAAAGATATAAATCAAATAATAAAATAGGGACAAATGATTTCCTTTTAAGGCTTTAAAAACTCATGAATGACCAAACAAAATATGATAAATATAATAAAATATGTCTCTCGTTTTGGTCAGCTTTGGTTTTGGTCAGTTTTACATTTACACTTTTGCTTTGGAACTCCTGTATTTTATATTATAGGCTATATTTTTTATAAAAAACAAAATATATATTTTGATTTTATATTATATTTTGCAACAGTAAAATATTGCTGTCCTAATTTCTTCACTTTCACACATTATTTTAATGGTCTTTGATTAAATCCACGAGCCCACATTTCTCATGATGCAAAACCTTGAGATTTCATTTCATTATTTGATCACTCCACAGAAACAGAGCAAGCATGCATCTCCTCCTCTGTGTCACTGCGTCATTAACACTGCTTTTATTAACTCTTTTTAATGAACAGAAACATTTGCCACTACACAATCATTTAAAGTAAAGCCGGAGCGCTTTGCTTTCACTATTAAAGTTTATAATTGTTTGCTTATATTTTCACGGGAGTTTGACTCGAGCCTCTGCTGACGGCGCGTGCATCAGAGAACTTGAGAAGCAGTTCAAGCGCTCTTCCGGACAGGAGCTGCTGGCTGACATCTGCGGTGTAGCTCAGTGATTTATAAAAGGCAGTTTCTGCCTTTATAAATCCCGATTTGTTCCACACTTTTGACGTAGGATCATATCCATGGAATTTAGGATCAAATCTGATCATATGTACGTTTTATACATGCAGGAACACTGATTTCATCCATTTGGCCTGGATGATTCAAGTAGAAACAAAAGGATGCAGACACACACACAATGGATCTTATGGGGAGGGAATTCTTTTTTTTTTTTTTTTTTTGCAATTTCTCATTGATATCTCACACACATTATCTCTAATCAACACCATTATTACTGTTTGTTTAACTCAGCCATTAACACATCAGCCATCTCAGATAAGCCTATAGATGCACATAAGAATGATATCAGTATCTGCTGCTATTATTGGCTTTTTTTGATATGGACTATATTGGAGGCAATCATTTAATATCAGAGCTTGTTACCCTGCTCTTTGGAACACTTGATTGCGATTTCTCAATCGTGGTATTCTGCAATCAAATATTTTTTATAATAACCGCTAAACAGTATAATTGACAACTCTAGTCTCGTATCACTTCGCAGTTATCTATCTTTTCTACTGTACTGTTTTTATGCCTGATGTCACTTGAAGCATGTAAATTCAAGAAGCTGATCTCGGTTTAAAAACAAAAACAGGGCAAAATAATAAATGTATTATATTGTCCATAACAATTATCAATGTGTAAAATATACAGTGTATTCATAAAGTATTCAGACCCCTTCATTTCTTTCACATTTTATGTTGCAGCCTTATGCTATAATGCTTTAAATTATTTTTTTTTTCACATCAGTCTACACTCCATACCTCATAATGACAATGCAAAAAACAGATTTTTGATAACTTTGCAAATTTATTAAAAAGAAAAAACTGAAATATCACATTGACGTAAGTATTCAGACCCTTTGCTGTGACACTTGAAATTTAGCTTAGGCGCATCCCATTTCTCTGGATCATCTTTTAGATGTTTCTACACTTTGATTGGAGTCCACCTGTGGCAAATTCAATTGATTGGGCATGATTTGGAAAGGCACACACCTGTCTAAGAGCTCACAGCTGAAAATGTATATCAGAGCAAAAACCAAGCCATGAGGTCAAAGGAACTTCCTGCAGAGCTCAGAGACAGGATTGTGTTGAGGCACAGGACTTCCTAGAGCTGGCTGCCCGGCCAAACTGAGCAATCGGGGGAGAAGGGCCTTGGTAAGAGAGGTGACCAAGAACCTGATGGTCACTCTGGTTGAGCTACAGAGATCATGTGTGTAGATGAGAGAACCTTGCAGAAGGACAACCATCACTACAACACTTCACCGATCTGAGCTTTGTGGTAGAGAGCAAGACAGACGATAGCCCGCTTGAAATTATCAAAAAAGCACCTAAAGGACTCTCAGACTGTGAGAAACAAGATTTGCTGGTCTGATGAAATGAAGATTAAACTGTTTGGCCTCAATTCCAAGCGTCATGTTTGGAGGAATCCAGGCACCGCTCATCACCTGCGCAATACCATCCCAACGGTCATGCTGTGGGGGTGTTTTTCAGTGGCAGGGACTGGTGGACTGGTCAGGGTTGAAGGAAAGCTGAATGCAGCAAAATACAGTGATATCCTTAATGAAAACCTGGTCCAGAGTGCTCAGGACCTCAGACTGGGCCGAAGGTTCACCTTCCAACAGGACAATGACCCCAAGCACACAGCCAAGACAACACAAGAGTGGCTTAGGGACAACTCTGTGTATGTCCTTGAGTGGCCCAGCCAGAGCCCGGAACCTTATGGAACATCTCTGAGAGACCTGAAATTGTCTGTCCACTGACGGTCCCCATCCAACCTGACAGAGCTTGAGAAGATTTGCGGAGAAGAATGGCAGAAAATCCCCAAATCCAGGCAAAGCTTGTCGCACCATACCCAAAAATACTTGAGGCAGTAATCGCTGCCAAAGTTGCTTCAACTAAGTACTGAGTTAAGGGTCTGAATACTTATGCAATTGTGATATTTCAGTTTTTTCTTTTTAATAAATTTACAGAGATTTCAAAAATCTGGTTTTTGCTTTGTCATTATGGGGTATGGAGTGTAGATTGATGTGAAAAAAAAGCATTTAAAGCATTTTAGCATATACAAAAATGAAGGGGTCTGAATATTTTATGAATGCACTGTATCCCCCCGAGATCATTCACCAATTGCTGCACTACATCCATCTAAGATTTTTAATGAGGACAAACACCACCAAAAGGGACTGTAGCAGAAATCTACCAACACAAAACGAGCAAAGAGGTCATCTGAGCACCTTCCATCTCACATAAACCACTTTTAATCAATACTCTAGATCCTGTAAGACAAACCCAGTGGCAGAACCATGAAATAGTATCATGGAGATCTGGAAGCAAGTTGCATTGCTGTATTTAGGTGACATACTTTGCAGAGGGGGAGGGTAGGAGTAGACGCAGGCTCCTCGTGCCCAGCACAGAGGGAAGGGGCTGCAGCCACTGCTCTCCATCCGCTGGCCTCTACTCTCTTCTCTCTCCCAGGCCCAGCGGCTCTTCGACTCCCTGACACAGTCATAGGGAGCAGGGGGTGACCCTGGCTCACCACAACCCCCTTTGACCAGGTCACCAGAAATGGCCTTCTGAGGCTTTGAGTGGGGCGTGATGTTGGGTTGGAGGGATGTGATTGGTCAGCTGTTCAAATTTCCAATTCACAGGTGTGAAAGAACGATCTGCAAGGACTTCCAGTTATGAGACTGTGTCGGGTCAGAGGGATTTGATTGGTCAAGTTGTTGAAGATCTAATCCAGAAGTGCAATGAATGAATGATCCACAAAGACTTACAGCTATGAGACAACTTGGGGTCCCAATTATGGGACTGCTTGGGTCAGGGCGTAGTGTTGGAGGATGCTGATTGGTCAGATGCTCAACATTCTAATCCAGAGGAGCGAAAGAACGAAACTATCCCAGAGGACATCCAGTTACGGAAACAGGCACAGTAGCCAGATACATGCTGGTTTCTTTCCCTCTTTGAAAACCACTGATGTACACCCACAAGGAGTGAAACAGATTCTGAAGTGACAGGGAAATCCCAGAGCTGTTCAAAAGTAGTCCAGAAGATGGCTGCAGAAGGTGAGGCTGCAAAGCAGAAAACCTGAATGTTGAAAAGAATAATCCTCAAATGCTAAAACATTTCCTTTTAGCTGCTGTTCTGAAGCTCCATCAGATCAAGAGAGATGCTGCAGTGACTGCGTGTGTATGTGTGGAATTCTCACAATCCAACAAAGTGTGTCAGGAGCAAAAGTGTGTGTAAGAGGGAGGTATGCAGAGAGAGAAAATGTTCCTACTCACTGTGAGAGCGAGAGAATCAGGCCAGCTCAAATAAGAGGAGGAGCCTCCTTTAAATATGCTAATGAATTTTGTGAAACAGACTGCCATTCGCTGATCTGCACTTTTTTAACAAAACAAAGACCACCGAGCCAAACAGAAGCTGGCAATCAGGTTAGACTAGAGTTGTGGTTTGACAAGGATTATTCACCTGGGCGGTCCAGCTTCTATTTACATTATCTGGATTTTGCAGCATGTTTAAATACAAAGCATTACAGTTTCTTAGAATTGCTAATCACCCCGTGAATGAGGGTAGATGACATGCAATACATACTTGACATAAGGGCAGAGAGAGGCTATCTGTGACTCTCCAGGACAGCTGTGGTTGCACTGGACTACTCATAGAGATTAGGACTGAAGGAATGTCTGTCAGCCACCTAACAAAGCGGTAACAGGCTCCAGGAAGGAAGCTTGTTTCCTGCTTTGACAAAAGTCTGTACTTTCAGTCCATAAGCACAGATAAACTATGTTACACCACTGCAAATTAGGTTTATTTGCAATCATGAATAAAATGCAGAGTCAGGTTATCTATCTATCTATCTACCTGTCCATCCACCCAACTATCTGAGAGCATAACCATCACAAGTTATTCATTAATTCATTGGTTTAAAATCACTTTGCTTCTAATCACAATATAGACATTTGGTGAAAACAGTCTGCTGATCTTGGGGAAATCTTTTTAACAGGTTACATGTTTCAGTGTTCACAATCTATAGCACAGCATTGCAGATATATTTTCAGGTCAGAATAGACTCTTCAACATCAAGTTAAGTGTAATCCCAAACATGCCACTTCAGTTTACGGAGTACAATTAAATCTTTGTTGTGTGCCGTTTACTTCATCTGTGGAAAATCATGCAACAGATTTAGCATAAATTATTTAGTCTGCCATGGAATTACAGTCCCTCCAATACTGATGTTTTTTCTAAAATAGGTTAAATCACATTAGGCAAAAACATAGTCAGACATATAGAGAGAGTAAGAGGGAGAAAAACATACCAGATGATTGGATGATAAAATTGAACATTAGGAAATAGTGACCCAAAGAATTCCAGATTTTTTGGAAATTGATAAAGAGATGGCAAAATGAAAATATCATTATAACCTTAAAAATGTCCCTAAGGTGAAGATATGTTGACCACATTTATATTGATTTGCACAAAGCATACCAACTATACTGTAAGCAAAAGTCAATAAACTCAGAATAAAGAAAACTGTTACATCAGTACCAACAGTTTTTTTTAGCACACTATCTCTTGCTTATGGTTTTATTGCATAATAGAAAAAATAATTGCCTGTTATTTTAGAGTTTCACCTTCTCATATTTGCCAGAGATATTCCTTACCATTCCAAGCACTCGCTCCCTATGGAGAGGGCAAACAGGTCATTTCCTGCTATACTAACCACGTTCTCAAATATCAGTTAATAGGCCCCATTTTGTGCTTAATAATGGTCTCCATAGATGCAATACAGACACACAGGGACCCCACTGTCTAAAAAGGCCCTCCTTCTTTCAACGGCAATACCCTTGCCAGTGCAAATACAAAGAATCAAGGTTAAAATTCTGAAACATCAGCTGATTGGTTGGGCATCTTGAACCGGATTGGATAATGTTCCTGATCCTCTGAAAACTATGAATGAACTGATGTAACAGCAGTAACCCACACCCCATGGCCTGAAAAACATTCCTATATTTTAGCAATAAAACACACCTAAATGAGCAAAACACAGACTCACATCTAGACAATTTGACATCTGATTGACTGAGATCAACTCCGATTAACACTAAAAACACAAATCAATTCGTTACAGCACAAAAAAAGAAAAAGAAAAAAAAAACATTTGTACATAAATGAATAATGCATTAAATGAGAAAATCTAGTTATGGGGGAATATTAAAATGCAGCTCTATTGTCCTACAGGCAGACCAGAGGCAGCTGACAGGCCAGGGAACAGAATGTACTGATCTGGTTTATAGAAGAAAACAAGTTCTACCCAAATTCTGTAAGTGATGGAATAATGTAAGGCTGCCATTTCCCCAGTCAATTTGAAATTAATTTCAGACATAGTAAAATAGGTAATTTCTTACCTGCATAATATGAGATCCTTGAAATATCTGCAAGAAAAAGAAAATAATCATGTTAAGAGTTGCAGAAATTACCTTTGTTCTACAAAGGAGCTGAAACATGTTTGTGTGTGTTGGGGGCCCTCTAGCTGTAAAAACTATTGCTCTGTCTGGTAATCTACACACAAACACAACAAAGCCACCAGCTTAATCGTGACTAAAAATTGTTTATAGGCATATAGTGATAAGTGTGTTGGATTACGTTGGACCACAGACTCTCTCAGGTACAGGAAGTCAACAAAAAACACAGGGAATTACAGCTAAGCACAACACTAATCCTCATAGAATACAAATAGGCCAACAGGAAACATTCTATATCGACATTTCGGCTGAAGACCAAAAACCTGGACAATTCTAAACATAGACTAGAAACATTACTGAAAAGTTTTCAAGATTCAATTCCGCACAACAAATCTAGGACCAACCTCAGTCTAAACTTCAACTTCATCTTAACCGAACAAATGGCCTTGACTTTGACTTTAGAAAAGAAAGTTTCATTATTCTCACAGACTTCTCGTCAGTTTAAAACTGAAATCTTCCCTAAATAGACTTTTCGTTAATTTTATGTCTGAAATAAAAGGACTGAGGTAGGAAACTATTCAGTGCAGAGATTTTTAACAGACTATGACACAGAAAAGGGACACAGTGATGTAGAAAACTGAATGAGGTCATTCTTGAGGCCATCTCTGACACAGACTCAATCAGCGGGTCAGCCAGAGGCCAAGCCATCAGAGCCACATACACTCCCTCTCATTAGTGGGAACCACTGGATAATCTTTTCATTGTGGTTTGCAGAAACCAGAATTTCACAGCATTTTAACAAGAATGCAGTCTACTTCAGCTATTTGAAGCATTTAATATCTCACACTGTCTATAAAAAAAGCAGAAAAAAAATGAACAAACAAAATACTTTTTCATAATATGATGGGTTGTGAATTACAGAACAATGGAGTTATAAAAAAAAAGATTGCTTTTAATTTGGAGGCACTACGCCTTGTTATTTTTTCTATACTAGCAGCCAAGTTTTATGCTTCCATTCAAACTCTTCAGTAATGGGAGCGAGACCTCCTTATAAACAAAGCTATCAAACTGGCAATAAACCTAAACCTCTCAATACTAAAGGACCAGAAGGAAACTGAAAAACAACAGACAGTAACTGTGCAGAGAGAGAGAGAGAGAGAGAGAGAGAGAGAGAGAGAGAGAGAGGAGAGAAATAATATGCTAATAATGAAAGCTATCATTCATCTAGAAGTGAGATGATCACGAATTGTTGCAAATAGGCAGAAGCAGAAGAGTGATGTGTATACTCATTGGCTGAACTGTAGCTCTAGGCCTAACGATAAGACTGATGGGTCGCTTGCTGATTGATTCATCACACTGTTTGGAGACAGTGTTCAATTCCAATGGCTGCCAGTCATGCCACAGCAGTGTTTACCAAAATAGCACTACAACAGAACTGTCTCACTAAAATAAGTGTATAACCACTCTGCTGCAAAAACCAGGCCATGCCAGCGTATGGTGGCAAAACAACACGTTCTCACTCCCAAGGCAAAGACTGATGCTTGTGCAAGAGCCCAGCGCGTCAATCTACAGATGCCAAAAGCACCCTCTGACATCAGTTTTACGATGCATCCAGCAATGGCAAGTGCGTTCTTTTCAACGAGAAACCTTTGACATCAACTGACTGACGCGATGGGCATTACAATTTTAGCATCATTTAACTATACGTTGGGGGTATGATTTTCATTTCATTTGAAATCAGCAACATTTATTCACAGTGCATAATATTTAATCTGTTGTTTATCTGTCTATTTAATCTGTCTGTACACATCCTGCACTGCTGAAGTGACCCGTTTCATTCCGGGTGTATTCCGAGTCTTACAATCAACTTATGTGAAGAACAAACCTAAATGTAAGTTTTTAGTCACCGATCATGGTCACCCCGTGTCCATCGTAACACATCCTGCACAAGTTTCGTTATAAAGGCAGGTTCACACATCCTCTGTGAGCACAGCGTGAGCGGGGCGGTCGCGTTGGCCATTCACATTGGCTGCGTCTCTTCCACGAGGAACAGCAGCGTCTCTGTGCAAAAAATAAAGTTATCTATGGGGTTCTATGGCAATTCTTTTCTTTAATAAGGTCATAATAAGCTGAGGTTATTGGTGCTTCAAGGACAACAGTGGACAGTTGTGTGCACTTCATCTTTATCAGCACACATGGTTGTGACTGGCTAATGTTGTGTCTATACTGTACACCTATATACACAGAATGGCAAAATGTCTGGCAGTTTATTAATTCTTTCCTTTAAGTTATTTTATTGAGTTTACTTGCATGCAGACATATAAATTGTAGTATACTATAGGTTCGGTTTGAATAATTTTGATTTGCTTTTAGTGCTTCAAAATATCTATAATTACTGTAGTGTAATGTCTATCAAATTATGAATATCTAAGTGTCTCATGTTTTATATTGTTGGTTATCGGTTAGGTTTAGAAATGGGGTTGGGTTAGAGGATCTAAAATATTGTATGTGATGTAATGTAATGATTGTATAATGTAATATCACACTAATCTATTTATAAGTATTATAAAACTTTGAGGTTAAGCACATCAATAATATTCAAAGATTGATAATTGACGACAAAGCTTTCTCATTGAAAACAATGGGGTTTCTCACCGCGTCAAGAAGAGGACGCCAGGGGGCACCTTTGTCGTCATCATGCAGACGCGTATGGCTTCTGCACAAGCATCAAAATTGGACGCTTAGGGAATGAGAACGGGTTGTGGCAAAAATATTTTTTTGAAGATGGTAATGGCAGATGGATTGTTATTGGTCCAGCGTGGTCTACCAGTCCTTACAAACTGGACAAAGATCTGCTAGTTCAACCTTGGCCCCACAACTGATTGTCCAGCTAATCAACCATCTAGACCAGCTTGGACCAGCTAGAACCCATGTAAAATCAACTGACTTTTACAACAAGACTTATACAGTAGAAGACAACAAAACTCTTTCTGTAGTGTGCGCTGTAATTTGTAATGCTAAATATGACAGCCAATATCTCAATGATGCCTTTATTACTAGCAAAGTGAACAACAGCCAAACAATCTTACACAAGTTCTCAGAGAACATTTGGCCGACATCAGTTGTTATTTTGAGGCATTGGTACCAAGTTATTATGACACCCTGAGCATTTTATACATAGAATAAAAGTGAAAACTGAGATTAGAGCTTGTTCTACTCACTAAGCCAGAGAGCAATTCTACTGGTGGAAAATATATTTCTAAATGTTAACATCCTGAAACATATCACTGTCTTTTCGAATGCTATAAAGCAGTAGTTCTCAACTGGTGTGTTGCCACCCGAAAATGGGTCACAGGTCTGTTCTGAAAAGGTCGTGGAAAAAACAATTCTAAATGCAAATAATTAAGTGCAATTACTTTATATTGTGTAGTGTAAGGATAACAAAATAAATAGGAGAAAGTGAGGAGAAAACACTTCCTATATCTTTCATTGTTGTCCTTAAAGCACCACTGCAACATTCTACCACAAAACAAGACGTTGCATTGGAAGAAATATCTAGACATGCAAGTACAAAATATAACCTAGTCCAAAAACACTGAGTAACAGACAGGGGTGTGGGTGTGTGTTTTACTCAAGGCAGAGAAGGAGGGATTGTTCCCCCAAGGGAGAAGGAAGAGAAAGAGTGAAAGAGAGATGAGAGGATGTACCCCTCCCAACACCATCTACAAAAGACATCTGTCAGTGTGAGTCCTTCGCAAAGCACCACTCTGCTTACAGCGCACAAATTCAGATGTTTTTTCCCCTCTTATCTCACCTCTCAGCAGGCACACCGCTGAGCCTGTGAGACTTGGGTGAATGCTTATTGCACCCTGGTGCTGACTGACAAATGCTGACCTAAGATCAGTTTTTAGGTACAGATTTGGGTGAGATGTCATGACTCTACAATGACAGGACTATTACTGATGCTATATAAAACTGACACAGACAATTTTTAGTCAGATCTGTGGACTTGTGGTCAATGCAAATACTCTGGCATGTTGAACAGTTGTGCTCATGTACGAGAGCAGGTTCAAGTCTGGCCCAGGCCAAGTTCTCATTCTGTTCCCCAATGGATAATTCCATGTCAAATCAGCCTAATTTCAGAAACTTCCAAGGCTGAAACTTGTAATTTTGTTAATACATATCTTTAAAAAAAAAAAAATAATGACAATGAAAGCCAAAATACAAAATACCATGGACCAATCCTTACTGAGTAATCCATTATGTTGTAGAGGGAGGTCAAAATGACAATTTTCACCTATGATTTGGAGCAAAACTACAGGTAAAAAAATAACCTTAGAAATGTGGCAGCATCATTATCATTTTTTTTACACAGATATACAGGTGCATATCAATAAATTAGAATGTCGTGGAAAAGTTCATTTATTTCAGTAATTCAACTCAAATTGTGAAACTCGTGTATTAAATAAATTCAGTGCACACAGACTGAAGTAGTTTAAGTCTTTGGTTCTTTTAATTGTGATGATTTTGGCTCACATTTAACAAAAACCCACCAATTCACTATCTCAAAAAATTAGAATACATCATAAGACCAATAAAAAAAACATTTTTAGTGAATTGTTGGCCTTCTGGAAAGTATGTTCATTTACTGTATATGTACTCAATACTTGGTAGGGGCTCCTTTTGCTTTAATTACTGCCTCAATTCGGCGTGGCATGGAGGTGATCAGTTTGTGGCTGATCACCTCCATGCCACTGAACCCCATAGATTCTCTATGGGGTTCAGGTCTGGTGAGTTTGCTGGCCAGTCAAGCACACCAACACCATGGTCATTTAACCAACTTTTGGTGCTTTTGGCAGTGTGGGCAGGTGCCAAATCCTGCTGGAAAATGAAATCAGCATCTTTAAAAAGCTGGTCAGCAGAAGGAAGCATGAAGTGCTCCAAAATTTCTTGGTAAACGGGTGCAGTGACTTTGGTTTTCAAAAAACACAATGGACCAACACCAGCAGATGACATTGCACCCCAAATCATCACAGACTGTGGAAACTTAACACTGGACTTCAAGCAACTTGGGCTATGAGCTTCTCCACCCTTCCTCCAGACTCTAGGACCTTGGTTTCCAAATGAAATACAAAACTTGCTCTCATCTGAAAAGAGGACTTTGGAACACTGGGCAACAGTCCAGTTCTTCTTCTCCTTAGCCCAGGTAAGACGCCTCTGACATTGTCCCGAAAGTTGGAGTACCTATCAATATTGCTCCCTACGTAAATTATTACATTTTACGCATTCTCAATGGCGAAAACCAAATGTGGGTCACATAGTTTTTCCTTGTCCAACAAAGCCTTTGCTTTTTTTGTCTAATGTAAAAATAATGTTGAAACAAGAAATCTAACTGCATTTTCATAAAAACAATTATGTTAAAATCGGAGGAAAAAATTGGTATTGGTTTATCGACATAGTTTGGTAGGTATGATGGGCATTTTTTGTGGTCAAGAGAATATTTACTTGCCAGTGGTAAATAAAATACATATTGAAGGAAACTGACCTTATTTCGCGGTCACCATCGCTTTAGTTCAGCCGTGAAATGGCATTGACATTGCATTTAACAATGTCAACTCTAACATTGGATCAACTTTTCCCCAGCCTGTTTTCACAACATTCTCCATTTTAAAGCATAGCTATAGACCTAACTGTTGGACGTCTGTTAGAAGGTAAAAGTGTTGCAAAACTGGAGAGCTTGTAGATTTGAATTTGAGAATGTGTACAATAAATATTTGTACAAGTAAGTCATACATTATACAAGTAAAAGTTTCCTTTTGCTTCATTCCGTGTATTTTGTATTCAAAGACGAGACCCAGACGATTCTAATCATACATTGCACGGATGAGGGAAAAATCAACCGTGCAACTTCTCTATACTGTAAACACTTGCTTCTCTTATCTCTTCAAGAGACAGTATCAATTTAGTGCTTATTATACATATTAATATAAACTCAATGTATATCACGCAAGTGCATATAAACAAACATATTACATAATGTAGTAAGTGTAATAAATGTGTAAATACATAAATATTTAAAAGGCACAATAATACATTGTGAAATATTTTAACTTCAGAAAACACTGTAAATATTAAAGAATTTGACAAATAGGCTTATGTTGCATCTATGCAAGGGTTTGGTAAAAAATAGTTTTGATATAGTAGCACTTCAGTTATTATTTTTATAATATAATTATTTATTCTATTTTCATTAGGTTCCAACCTTATGACTATTTTGTTAAAAATGTGTATGAAATTTCAAACAGTGACAACAGCTTGTATCGTTATTAAAAATGCACTTTCTTGGCATCATATAAATTAATAGAATGTGAAATTTTTACATTTGTACACAAGCTAAAATGTGATTAAAAGGATCAAAAGAGAAATATGAAAATAAAATGTACAATCATGCATACTATATTGCATGAAATCATATAATGTATATGAAAACTAATAAATTATATATATATATATATACACACACACACACACACACAAATGTACTAGCCAATGGTGATTCTTTCTCCAACATGTCCGTAGAGGGTTGGTTCATTATGAAAATATGAAGAATTTAAACATTTACACAGCCGTGGATGTTTGAGATTACTTCTGAAAAAAATTTCTGAATATAATTTGTAATTAATTTAATATAGGTTTCACAATAAAAACACATACTTTTTATTAGAAATTTATATTTTTTATTTTAATAATTTTATTCATTTTAAACAATTTATTGTAATTTATTGTAATTTAGAGTAAATCTATATATTAATTGAAAATGTAAAAGCATTTATTTTCATTTGAATTAAAAGGCTAATATAATGTAATGAAGTTCAAGCCTGTTACTTTGTGTGATACAATAAAATTAACCAAAATTTTTGTTCAAGACTCGTCACACATTAAACACATCATTAAAGTGTGAGAATCACCTTACGAACACTTCTGTAAACAGTATTTTTTCCAAGGTTTACTGCGTTGCACACTGCATACAGGTATAGTCACAGGTAATATATACAGGTAATACATTTTTAATGTGCTGCTCAAAAGATACAAGGCTACCCAATCTTTGGTTGTCAGACATGTTCACTTTTTAACACTGTAACATATCAGTACAAAAAAAACTGACAGTTCCATTGATGAATAACCATCTTTACAATACATCTATGGTAATAAACTTTTCCCACTATTCGCTGAGTGATGTGATCTATCTATACAGTCAATGTCTCCAAAAATGTACCCTGAAACTGTAAAAACAACCACTGACCAAAAAATCTGACAGAAATCGTGTCATTACTGCCACTATATTCTGACCCCTGTCACTCTATAACATAAACGAATAAAACCCACAGCTGCTCCAAACCAGTTAGGAGCGCAGGCTTCTGTCAATCAATAGTAATAATAACAGGGAAAATGTCATCATGTCACATATGGACTAAAAGCAGCCCAGGACAATTCCCCTAATGAATAGCCCATGAGACAGACCCTGAGGCCTGTAAATCCACATTCCACTCATCAGGTCTTGGCTAAATAATATACACCTGACAAAATGTTCTGCCAGTGTTCTGGTTGGGTTGCATTTGGGTTTGTTCATTCAGGTAGGAGAAACTGGATCTGAATCTTCTTTACATGCTTGTGGCTTCGTCCTGCCGGAAAGAGACATGGGACCATACAAAATATTCATCCATGCAAGCAAAATCTTCATCCACCAAGCCAACACTGAGTCAACATTCCTCGATCAATATCAGATTAGAAAACTGACAGTGGAACAAAGATCCGGATTTTAGTAAACAAATGTATGATTCAAGAGACAAACAATAAAGATGATTCAACACTAGCTAATCAAAAAGGGGTGTTTTAAATAGCTATCTATAATATCAGTCAAACCACAAAGTTTGTGATAAATAGCTAGTTCTGTTTCTGAACACACAGAGAGAATGTTTCATAAGCATTTCATTCAAATAATAAATGTGCCCTTAATTTCAATTTGGCTGTAAGATGATATACTGAACATGCCATAAACTCACAAAACATCAACATTTAAGAAAGTGTCTTCAAAAACAACTAATCTAATCTGATCTGAGGTATGAGAAATGTATGCAGTGCCTTGTGAATCATTCCAATACCTGGAGCAGACCAAAAGCTATGTTGAGACTTGTCAAATACATAGGAATTTCTTCTAAACTAATGTTGCAATGCATTACATAAATGTGATGAACATACCAAATCAATGACAGAAAACTTCCTAAAATCCACAAAACAAAATTTAACCAATGGGAAATGTAAACAATGCAGACATTTTCAATGTATCATAACCTAAACCAAGAACACAAAAATAATATTATTTTTATAGAACATTTGGATTATGTACTTTTAACAACAAAGGTGAAAATGGCTTCGCACACAGGCACACTTCTCCGATTTAGTGTTTGAGGATACATTTTCCAGGCTGTAAATACACCACTACCACCACAGAAAAAAATAAAATAAAATAAAAAAAAACAACATCAAGCATAGCTCTGCACCAAGCCAAGCCTCCTGGAGTTCTTCCGATCACATTTGCATTGGAAATATGAAATAAGGCTTGAGGTGGCCCTACTCCACCCTGAGAAGCAGATAAAATGCCCTTTGTTTGTAGATGATCTCATATGTAAACATGAGTACAAGCCAATTTCGTCAATGCTGAGATGCGTCACCTGGATGAACTTTAATATCTGTGACGTGAGCCTTCACTACCCTAAGCTGCCTGTTTGAAACTCTCTTCCTGTCTTGGAGTAGCTTCTAAATAATAAATGATTTCCATTAACACAATGCCCTTGTGATTAATGTCAATGCTGTAACAGAGACCCACATACCTGCACTGGCACAACTTAGAAAACTCCAGAACTGCATGGTGAATTTCCATGTACTCCTACGGGTGAGGCTGTTTCCTCAGCGTTACCTGCGCTAATGACGTAAGGTTAGAAAATACCTGCAAAGGTTCCTGATGCACACGCCCACACAGAAGTCCCGCCCACAATTAAGCGCTTGTCTGATTGATTAAAACCATCCATCAGACAGAATCAGGAGCAAACATTCACAAGTCAGCATCAGTAAGGAGTAGAATACACAATTTTTATTTATTTATTTTTTTTAAACAGTTTTTTCCAAAAATAACGGTAACCTTTGTTGACATGTCTTTTTTATTATTAGATATTTTAGCATTTCGGCCTGTAAAGCCACAAAACAAACCTATAAATGTGTAAAGCAAACTATAAATAAATGTAAGACTCGAGAAAACGATCTGAAGAGTCAAATTCCATGTAGCAAGTCTGGGATTGAATGATGGTACTTGTGAGTTTCACATTCTCCATGTTGCATTTGTAGCAAACAACCAGTTATCCAACTCTGAGTTGATATCAAACACAATCAACTACCCTCCATGCATAGCGAAAATATTACCTGAAGCAGGTGACCAGCATACGTAAAACGCAACTGAAATCAATTCATGACGTAAAAACAAATACATTGATATATACTGTATGCAGAAAGCATCAGTCAAATATTATTAACAACATGGCACTAAACCGGATTCATTGTCTGCAGTTTTGTCAGTTGGCATTGTTTTGGTTCACCATGTGAACACAAACAGTGTTACTAATGCGGTTTGACAACAATACACATTCCCTAACACTAAAGTACAACAATGAAGATACATCTATACCGGTAATATGATTATTAAACATGCAGGTTGGCGTTAAATGTGAGACGGCGCTTTTTACGATAAGAAAAACATTTGGAATGGCTTGAAATTACTGGGCATGGTCTCTTTCACACTACCAGGGGCACTCTGTCCTGCAAAAACCTTACACAGCTGAGTTTATCAGCAATATTATAACGATACCGGGATCCTAAGCATGGTGCAATACAATAACACGCCTTGCATTCATAATCTGAGGTAACACAACATGTCAGTTTGGCCCAGGAAAGCCCACTCTTCTGGTAGGCTACAAGTATAGATCCGAGCCCCTCGCGCTATGCTACCAGGCTAACACAGTTATTGCCATTTTTATAGCAAATCTATCATGTACATTTTTAACATGGACCAGTATTTACCGTATTCTCTTCATCGGCTTTGGCGAAAAAACGCGCCCTCTTGATAAACACTCTTTAGTCCGCAGTGTTTGGTTTCGGCTTGTGATCTGTGTTAGCGCTGTTTGTGGGTCCGTCCAGGCTCCGTGGGGTCTATAGGGGATTCTGAAGCCGAAAACCTCCCTCTTGCGCTCACTCTAGTTGCTGCTTGTTAAGTTCGAGTCGCAAATGAATCATTCTTTCGAGCCGATTTTTTTTAATGATTCGGTCGAACCGATTCGCAAAGCGCTCACAAATGACTGGATTGTCAAGAACTTTCGCGGTTAAAATGTAAGTTGTTTACTTGTTGGAACCCTAAAAAAATAACATTAGTATTGGTATTTTATCTGAATGAAACAGGATATACCAAGGCCACGTGGTTTACACTAAATACAAGTAATACAACTAAAACATCCTCATTTATATATCGTAAATGAAAACATAATGTTAAACATCAGTATTTTACGAAATGATTAACTACAATAAAAGAACACGTTAAATGCCACGCGAATATTGCGAACACTTTTAAGTGAATCAGTTTTCTTAAAAGCTTCATGGAAACCAACCGTCTGAACGAAGCGATTCTCTAAAGTCAATCGGACTTCTCATCGCTAGCAAATGCTGTTATGAATCGATCGCTCCAATATGGCTGAAGTGAACTTGAGGCGGTCCAGCCATGGGTTTGAGAGTCTGCACGACCTAACCACATAATAATTTATCAGGTGGTCACCAGAAATGCACAATTAATAATGTAAATTAAATATGTAAATTAATTTCCTCTTCACTTGATCAGGACATCACATATGTTAAACAACTGAAACAATTGCATGTTGAGGTCAAAGGCAGATATGTACTAAAAAAATATTTGATATAGCCTAAGTTGAAAATGAAGGTAGTTATATTAGTGATTGATTTGGAAATGGCGCCACCATCAGTGAAACTTTAACTTGCTGCATCTTACCCTTTAGGATAAATATGGCACCAGTATACTTGTCAAATTTACCCAAGTACTCACTTACAAAACATTTCTTTGAGATCAGAACACTATTAGATTCCATGAATCAAGTCTGGTATTTTGCTTCTGGATGACACAAAAAATTATTCTTATGCCACGTGTAATGGTAGGCCAGCTGGTACGTGCTGTGTCCCCTGACATCAAGAGGCACACTAGTGACTGATGCTAGAGGCTGTAGCATTTAGCCTCCTTGTTAGCGTGCCCGCCACCCTTGCCGGAAACGCTGGTTCAAATCCCTCTTGGAGCGGGTTGAGCAGGATTGGTTACAGTGGTGCCGTGACCTGGATGGGAATGAGGTTTAGGAGGGTGAGTTTAACGGTAGCCAGCTGGTAGGTAGCTGTGCTGTGTGTAAAACCTCACTCCCCTGGCCTCAAGAGGCACACTTGCGACTGACACGAGAGAGGCCTTTAGCCTCTTCGTTAACGCGCCCAACTCCCTTGCCAGTTCAAATCCCGCTCGGAGTGGGTCGAGCAGGACCGATTACACATGTACACCAGAAAAAAAGCACGCCTACACACTCTCACACACACACACACACACACACACACACCCACTAGGGAGAGGATGGATGTGTACTGACATTGTCTTCCAGACACATCCCCAAAATTCCTTCCAATGACATCTGACACTGACCCCAGGGTCAGAATGTTACACATCAGCCAATCACTGCTCTCTGCATGGGTGGGAAAAATTCAGCCCAGGCCCCTTCTGCAAACACCTCCAGTGTTAGATGGCTAGATCAGCTCCTCATGTTCATTAAGTCATATTTATTTGGATATGGCAGGCACAAGCGGACTCCAAATCAGCATTGTTATGCTGAGATATGACTACTGCTAAAACATTAGGGTCTGTGTTTTCAAAGAAAGAAGAGGATTCTATATACGAGAACTTTTCCAAGTCACAAAGCAGCAAATGGACAAATCTCTGGATTTGTCTGGATTAAATTTCATTCCCAAAATTAAAATATATGTAATAGCATATTTTTAGGACCGTTGTTTTGATTTATGACATTATTTTCAAGACAATAATGCACCCCACGCCCATTCTAATTACTGTAATTTATTATTTTAAACTATTTTTATTATTTATTAATTTTACATTTATTGTATTCATTTTTTATAATTTAATTATTTTTTCCACTTCAGTAATGAGAATTTTGGGTGAACATGCTTTATTAACATGTCACAATGCAAAAAAAAAATAAAATAAAATGGTCCTAGAAATGCTTTATTAACTTTATACTAAATTTAATTTCTTAATGTTTTTTATTTTGGGGTGCTTCATTCAGTCTCACAAGCCACTCCAGTGACACTACAAGGATTGGCACGATGTTACACAGTCTACTCATTATGGCCGCTGTTCATCCTCAGGCAGTGCTCGTGTGGAATTCAACTCTCTTTGATCTTGGGCTTTTCAGGCAATGGTGTATATGACAGTTCTGCTAGCCTCACTCGATTCTATATTCAGCTTCAGAATATTAAAAGGTTTTCAAAGGACTGCTAAATTCATACAGAAAGGTAGGCTATTTTAAATTGTTATTTATAATTTATACAGCTACAAGGCACTAAGGACATTACTACTCAGGCTACACAGATAATACTGTGCATTTATATAGAGAACTATTCTTAAAGTCTTGGTTTATGACCCTCATTCAAGAGCACAAAAGTGGTCAATACAGGACTATTTATACAAACAATCCTATAGTAGCTGCTTATCTCCCTTAACTGGCTTGATTGAGTATTTACTTCTATTATAACCTTCTGGTCACACCTAAGTATATCTACACAAAAGAGTCTTTCCACTATACACTAACCCATCAAGCCTTCATTGTGCCAACACTGGCTCAGGAAAGATTAACTCCAATTCTAACCAGTATTGGTTTGCTCCACTCAATACAGCCTTTTGCGGTTGCATGACACTTTTAAAGGACAACTCAATTAATTAAAACAGGCAGATTTTAGTGATAGTGAGGGTTAAGAACACATGAAATATTAAAAATCTGTTTTGCTTTTTTTTTTTTTTTTTTTTTTTTTACAGATGACTGAAAAACAACAATTCTCCCTTTCAGTGTCTTTACATTTGGAGAAACATGTAATCATTAGAGACAGTACAGTTACATGTTGCATGTTACAAATTCTAATGCACCTCGATCTGTAAAGCTGGAACTTAATAAACTTGACTTTAAGTTAAATGTGTCCAATTTCAGCCTGCTTAATCTACTCTCCAGATGGCGATTTTGCCGTCAAGGCTTGCAGAGCCGCTGAGCACATATCGATCCTCTGCTGAGTAGAGCGTTTGGACACAGTCTTCATGGGCCTCAAGCTCCTTCTCAACCACCAGAGTCTCAGAGTCCAAGATAAAGATCTTCCCCACAACCTTACTGCGGCCTGACCCACCACTAATACAACCAATCCAGACCTAGATGAAGAGAGGGAAAGAGAAAGGAGTCAATGTGATGGTTTCATAGTTTTGTAAAGATCCGTTGTGCTGTGATGCTTTCTTCATAGTGATATCACCATCAGCTATTCACTGTGGTGTTTACAAGTGTGATATTTCTAAAGCCAGTTTAATTTCACATGATAGTTTGAATTGTAAGTTCTCCATTGGCATTCCCTAACCTCATCCTCAAATAAAGAGAATGGAGTTCTACCAGTGTTTTCCTCATTAGTAGATGCAAAAGACATTATGTTGACATAAGGACATACAGTATGTAAGCATAACTGGTGAATTCACCATACATTTTAAAGATTTTATTTCCAGTAGTTGTGACCATAAAAAAATCAGGTAACATCTACACTTCCAGTCTGACCCCACATCACACAATGAATACCTGATCCTTCACCCTGATCATACAGGTGACCCCACTGCAGTTTGGGAGTGTGACTCGGTTGGGTGGATTGGTTGGGTCAGTGCAGTCCCAAATGCACAGCTCTGCTGAGTCTGTGAAGCTTGTCCAGATCTGTTTTGTCTAAAACACAAATAAAAGCCATGAGATCAACGGTTATATCCGAGCACATTATAATTTTATGAAATCCACACCATTTAGAGGGATGGCTGGCCTCTTTGTCTGACTAGGTGTCAAATGTGTTTGGGTAAACAGCATAAAAAAGCAAAGAAAAACTGTTTGCTTCTGAGATGAACAAACAACATAGAGCCAAAACACATCTAGCACTCAGGTACACAATAAATCCAGATTTATTAGAATCAGTGATAACAGGTTAAAGCTACCCATTGTAACTTTTGGCTCTTTAGCAGTTGAAGCACAGAACTGCAAGTTACTTGTGGAGGATCATTGTTGTGGTAATTACGTGAGCTGGGCTTTGGCTCTGCTCTTCTTTTTGGATGAATCTGATGGTTTGAGGAGTACCGGTGTAACCATGATTGCAAGTGATCAATTTATCAGAGTGAATGTCACTAACGACAACAAAACTCGCCCCCTCCCCTCAAAAATAAATAAATAACGAAAGGAAGAAAAAGAAGGTCTTATTAGCAGGTAAGTAGCATATCTTCCGCTGTTGTTTTGACTTATTGAAAACAGTTGTTTCAAAATAAATAATGCTACAAAAGTTAGCAACGATGACATTAGACATAACGATTGCTAGTCATATAAGATAAATTCAAATGGTGAAAACTATTATAACTTAGCTAGCAGGCAAATAGACTGGTTTAGAGATTGCCATTGTTACCAGCATAAGTTTATTTTTCCATTGTTCTTCTCAAAAATGAAATCAAGCACTGCAGTACCACAATCCATAATAAAAGGCCCCATTAGAGTGGCTAACACTATTTAACGAACTACCATGCTAAGAGAGCTTCCTGGCTAACTATCAGTCCAATAAAATATTTTAGCAGTCGAGCAAGATAAAGCCATCTCAGGGATGGTTATAAATCCTTTCAGATTTCAGAGGTGTCACCGCCTCTGGAATAGCCAATCTGTTGTTGTTTTGTGTTTTATTACGGGCTCTGTCGCTTTCCCTTTTGGCTTGCAGAATCTTTTCGGTTCGAGGTTTCTTTATTTTGAAAATGGGTCATTTCCCAGATGGGTGGCTTTTTGAATAATCCATGGTCAGTGTTGCTCATTTGTTGTGGCTACAAGCTTTCAGCTTCAAACCACTACCACACCTATCACCGCACATTTACACACGCTGTAGTAGCTCCGGACATTCTGTTCTTTATTTACGGACATGGCATAAACACGCACGGATGACTGACAGAAGTATGCAATTTCCTGCCAAATCCGTCCCGACAGCTTTAAAATATATATCATTATTATAGGCTTAATATAGTGAATTGGGTTAAGGCATTAATATGGTTTGGAAGACGGATTGTTGGTGTACTTGCTCATTAATGAAATCTTGTTTATTTCTAACAACAAATCTTACATGGTGTAGCTTAAAAAAACATGCTGTGGTCAGTGTTGTGACTCTCACATGGTTCTGAATCCATCCTCTATCAAAATCTAGGGCAGTATATTTCAACTGGTGGGTTGTGACCCAAAAATGGGTAGCAGCTCTGTTCTGACAGTGTCACGGACAGCAGGGAAAAACAATGTGAAATGCAAATAATTAAATGCTACTTAACATATAATAATGCATTTAGGATAACAAAATAAATAGGCTTTTCAAATTTTAAAAAGGAGTACACTTGTCATCAAAGGCCACGCATCCAAATAAACTTCAAAATTCATCTGTCACTTGATACTAGAAGCTATAACAACATGGGCCATTTGCATGACTCGTCCTTAAAATCTATGAACAAAACTATGCAAACTAAAAGAAAATATGACCCAGGCTTCATTAAATAAGTGTTAGGTATTGTGTTGCGTTGCCACATGATGTTCATGATAATATCTAGTCCTGAAGCAAAACAAGTTAAGAACCACTGATCTAGTCTTAATGCTTATGCTGTGAGTGACCCGTTAAGATGCCACAAACCTCCATGAGCAGTGTGACCCTGTTAAAAGCAGTAGCCGTGCTTTTGACATCATCCAGGAGGGAAATCTTCCGAAGCACATCTCCATTCTGTTTTAGCTCCATCACACAGTCTCTGGCACCTTCACAGATGATAAACCAAACCAAAATTCTAATAAAATCTATAAACAGACAGACTGGAATAGGGTCTAGCCATCAATTAACAAATAGTCTTGTAAGTAATGGAAATGTAGGCAAATATAATGGGTATCTGAAGGCCTTTGTTTGGCATTCAATATGAATCAAGCATTTTTTTTTTTTTTTTGTGCAGCTTCTAATATAGTGTTGGACATGTTTAACTAGGCTGTTGACATACATACCACACCATAAGGTGTGACTGAAAACTTGAATGGACTGCAGTCTGTCACAGGTCAGATGAAACTGTCTCTTCACCTTCAGAGAGGGGACATCCCAAACGATCACAGTGCCATCTGCACTGCAGGAATACACCTGCATTTGACTTGGAGAACATATCATAATGACAATTCTATGGCTCAATTTCAAATGGCAGTATTGTGCCCTTGAAGGGCACTGCAGGAAGGGGACATTACTTGGAGGGTCGTTTCAAACAAAAGTGAGCAACTGAATCGCTTGATGAAGAACACTTCCACAAGACTATTAACAAAGAGTACAGACAATGGGCACTTCAAGGAAGTAATTTTGCCATTTATGAAAGGCAAAGTGATCCTTGGTGGTGCATCCTTTCGATTAATTTTGAAACTTTAGAAATGTACTTATGATGTTACCTGGAATTTAAACACTTAAACTGTTCTCATGCACCCAAGGACTATCAATGGGAAACATTCTTTAATATCAGATTTTTTAAACCAAGCACCACAGGAAAAAAACAGTACACAAGTTGAAATAAATTTGAGGTATTTTTTTGCTACAGTCTTAACCGTTATAAGCATGAATTTTGCTATGCGTAGGCCCTTCTGACTAATTAGGGCATAGTGATGCCATTTTCGAAAGGAGTTTGCCCTTTATTGTGCAATGTTCCTGACCAAATATACAAAACATATCACAAACAATGCTGCCACCTGCTGGTGAGGTTAACAACGTTTATTGCATTTTTGGACTAAATGAAATCTATGGAGGCTTTTAGCAAGGACACACAAATATTCATAGAACATTTTATTATTATTTAGAGCCCTGCCAAGGGCTCAGGGCAAACGTGATTACAATATGGGCAAGTCTAATCAGTCCCCAGCTATGATATTAAGGCCAGGCCAAATGAATATGCCTCACGTCCAAAACTCACCTGAATCTGTGGCTCAGTTTCTCCAAGGTAATGTCTGTGACCTCTCCACGGTGCTCAGTCAGCTGTTTATGACACAGCATACTGCGAGTGTTTATTATGTAAATGACAGAGTCCTGAGAACCAACCCATACCTGCTCCAGGTCCAATCCCATCATGCAGTTCTGGGCACATAAAAAAAAAAAAAAAAAAAAAGAAAACAAAAAAAGACTGCTGGCTTAAATCTGATTTGAGATCTAGAGTTTAATTTTCACCCTGCCACAAATCCAAACAACTGAAGACAGAGACAGTTAAGATGCAGGAGTACAACATATTGGAGAGCAAAGCTGCCAAAAGTTTCCAATCCACAAAGAGATATCAAGGTCAACAATCAACCAGCGCTCAGGACAAAAATGCCAAATAGTGTTACAAAATGCCCCAGATATTTAGAATGTATAAATATATAAAAATGCCCCTAAAGTCAATTTCTGTTTTTCTATCTAACATTGGATATATTTCATAATTTTCTCGTCAATAGAAGACATATCACTGGCATATCATGGGTTTAGTGACATAGTGACCTGTAGCTTTCAGATATCTGTATTCGCTGTCTCAGAGGTATTATTCAATAATATTGAATTTGTAATGAAGGTTTTGATGTAAAATATGTTAGAGTGTGTTTACATTAATTGCTTTGGCAGACACTTTCATCCTTAGTGATTTATAGTGCATTCTACTACTAAGTGTGCTCCTTGTAATTTAAACCCATAACTTTAGCATTGCTAACTAGAGCTACAAGAACTAATATACAGTATTTCTAAATTTGAAAATGCCTCATCTCGATCACCGGTGTCCGGGTAAGATGGCGTCAGAAGAGCAGTGCTCGGCACCACCTCGATGGTGGTCGATATCCTTAACCCACGTAGAGTATCCGGCTGGTGATCTGACTGGCAGGTGTTAGCCTACATCAGTCTTTTGCCCATAGCGATCCTCGTTGGCTTCGTCACTCTGATCGCCTTCAAGAGAGAACTGCATACGATCTCTTTTTTGGGGGGATTGGTAATGAATGAGGGGCTAACTGGCTGCTGAAACACATTCTACAGGAGCCGCGGCCATGTGAGCGAGGTCACAGTTCACTCACGACAGTGTACGGGATGCCCTCCAGTCACTCTCAGTTCATCTGTTTTTTTTGTTGTATACTTTTTTCTTTTTCTTTATTTAAGAATGCATCAGACAAACAATGCCAGGTGTGTTGAGTTGTTATGGCAGCATATATTGTCCATCATTCTACTGGGTGCGGCTCTCTCTGTTTCTTACAGCCGAATCTACCTCCTGTACTACACCTGGAGTCAGGTGATTTATGGGGGTGTGGTCGGTATGGTGATGGGAGTGGTGTGGTTTTTTATCACCCAGGAGGTGCTAATACCACTCTTTCCCAAGATAGCAGCCTGGCCTATCTCAGAGCTTTTCCTGGTGAGAGATACAAGTCTCATTCCAAACATTCTGTGGTTTGAATACACAGTAACCAGATCAGAGGTCAGAAACAGACAACGAAAGCTGGGAACAAAGCTTCAGTGAAATGCTGCAAAACCCCAGTTAAACTGACGGAAAGGACCACATACATGCACTCTCACACACTGTACACACTCTCAAACACACTGGAGTTTCATCGTCTGGACTGTTCTGGTTGATACGAAAGCACAGAACAGTGTACTTGTGGACCAAAGGAATGATTTTGCAGACGTGACCGTTAAACGACCCAACCATTCATTCGCACACCAACATGGCCTTTTCTCCCCTGTCCTTAAACTGCCCCAGCGATCCTAATTCATGCGGACCATGCAAGACACAAAAGCTTTTAAATAAGAAATGTAATATATATGTTATTCATTAACGCTCACGAAGAAGATCATAACAGTTTGAATCTGATGTGAATTGGGAAAAAGGTTGAAAGAAAGCAATGAAAGAAAGTTTACGATGTGATAAATCAAACAGCATGGCATTTATATGACATGTGAAAGGACCAGGAATGGGACATTTATGGCTGGGTGGTAAAAAGCAGGAGACGAGGGGGGAAACATTGATTGACATTGATAGCAGACGACGGGTGGGTGTAAGAAAATAGCTTTTGCTCATTTGTATATTTTGAAAGAAGAAAAATATTAATTACTGGGTGATTAAGGATTTTTTGGATTTTTATTTTATTAATTTTTTTTCATTTTTACATTATTTTGATAATATTTAATCTAATTTTCCCCAAACTATTAGTATGCATCTGGATGTTTTACTTTTTTGTACTTCCCATTATTCTCAATGGTGATTCTCATTACAGTAATTTTTTTTTTTTTTTACTGTTATTAACTGCATTTCTACTGTATTATAAGTGTTTTTATTTAAATCAGCTTAGATTAAAGGTAGTTGTTGTACTACCATGATGTATAAATGTTTTACAATTTAAATAAAAAATTTTTTTTTCTTTTTTTCACATTACAGAAATGAGAATAGGATGTTTTTGCATTACGGTAAAGTTGCAGTTGCGAAAACTCTTAATGATCATATATATAAACAGTGCAACTGCTACATCCGAACTAGAATAGATTACAAATGGAAATATAAAAAGGACAAAAAATCTGAACCCAATCCTCAGGTGAACTTTAGCATGTGCAGAGGCCTCTGTTCTCTTAGAACGATGTAGAAACTGTCTGTAACAGGGTGTTTATATAAAGGGAAGGGAGATTATTGCATAACTCAAAGATGATCCTCTCTTTTATTCATGTGTAATTCATATCAGGCTGAATAATAATAATAAAAAAAATGTTTATGTAAAAAAAAAAAAAAAAAAAAAAAAAAAAAAGAAAATGCCTCATCTGAAATTGTTGGGAAAAAAAAAATAAAAATACACACACACACACACACACACACACACACACACACACACACACACACACACAAACATTCTGAATGACTGCAGTGTCACGAAGTATTTGACAAAGTTTTGGTAAAAGATATAAAAATATATAAAAGATATAATAAGGCATCTACCATCAGCATATGTTGGATAAATTAAATCAGAATGTTTATCAGGTTTTACTAGTGTCTTACCAGTCGACAATCTCCTAAATGAATGCAGTTTTGCAGCAGGGACCAACTAACAGCATCAAACACAACCACTTTTCCACAGCTGAGAGCACACCAGAGCTTAGGGTTCCCATCCAGATCAGAGGCAGAGACAGTTAACTGGCCTGGGAGGGGTTAAAAACATTATTTATCATTAAACAATTTTGAAGAAAAAACAAAAAGTCTGAAAAATATGTTACAGGCTGTAGAAAACACATCTGTTCATGTGACTGTAACAGAACTGTGCTTTATGTTTTCACTTGGGTGTATTCCAAAACCTGGATACAAAATAATCATATTCTTTTATAAAAAAAAAAAAGAAAAAAAAAGAAAACACCTATTCAAATAAAAACAAAAAACACTGACTTAAACATGTAATAAAATGTAATGATATCCTACTTTGGATCCAAGCACACTAGTAAGCACTGTAGTATTTCTTGTCCACATAACTCGATTAGCTGTATTACGTCATCAGTAATTTGGAGGGTTTAGTGGAGGATATTTGATGAGGCAGGCATTTGGGTCAAACCTCCTGAGTGCTCCCCTTGTTCCTACTCAACAGTTTCACAAATGCCAATTGGTCAATTCATCAGCGTTAATTTTGATTTTGTCATGAGACACTGCTAAAACACATGTAACCAGGCCAACTTTGTCACGAAGTGTACAAATATAGTATTTACATTCTGCTGAAAGAGTCGTATAAGCGACAGTTAAGACCGAATGCATTTTTTGGAATTAAAAAAGCTAGACAACGAATGGAACAGAAAGCAGGTGTCTTAAGACGCATTCAAAGGCATCTTAAAAACATGCCGCTTGTGTGAGATGCTGAAAAAATAGCAAGATGCACTACAACGATCAGAGACGTTCCATCTTGTGCATGTTTACATAGAAAAACAATTGAAAAACAGCACAGACGATGCAAACATGTTAGGTGCGAACGGGCAACTTTTCGTGGAGAAAGACTCTAGCTGAACACCAGTAGAAGGGTCAGTTTTGACAGGAGGAATTCAGATCAGTGTGGATTAATTCTGGGATAAAGCATTAAAACATGGCTACATAATGTCCTAAATTAATATCTTAAAGGAATTTTCTGGATTCAATACAAGTTAAGCTCAATCGACAGCATTGAACCCGGAATATTCCTTTAAATTTCAGTCTGTTTCTCACAAAATTGTTTTGTCGTACGGGCCACACTTTGTCATTTTGGAGCTCGACAGCCCCAGTCCTCATTAAAGTTCATTATATGGAACAAAATATGGCCAGGACTTTCTTCACACATTCACATCTTTGGTCCACAAAAGAAGTCCTACGAATTCTAAATGAATGAGGGTGAGTAAAAGACATTACTTGTTTGGGTGAATTATTTCTTTAAATAACCATTTCACCAAATCTTCCTGTATGCAGACCTGGGGTGTAAAGCAGCACATCAACAGACTGAGAGGTTGACATGTTCTGAAATGGATTAATCTTGTGTTTGAGAGTCTCTGCTGTGGGTTTTGGAATGATCATAGGCACTGCGAGAATAAAAACAAGAGATTCAATATACAGTAGTTGTTCTTACAGGAAGAGATTCAAAGTCAACTTTTCATAATAATATCAAATTAAAAACCAGACAGGATATGTTATAGAGTCATTCACACCTTCATGTCTTAGCTTGTCATAATAGGCCAGTTTGGAGGCAGCGAGGACAGCTTTTTGTGTCTGTAAACAGCCCACCACTGCATCCATAAGCAGGACATTGGTCAGTGCTTGTTGCACATACTGAGGGTCCTGATGAATACAAATGATAACAGATCAGCTTATCTGAGTCTTTGCCCTTTTGTGATTTAAAACATAAGAACTGGTTAAAATTGAAAACAGTCATGCCCCATATACTCTACCTTTCAAAAGTTTAGGGTCACTTACTCATTCTTTATTTAGTTATTTTTTTTTTTTTCACATTTAAGAATAATAGTAAAGTCGTCACAACTATGGAATAATAGAAATGGAAATATGGGAATTATTATTAGCATCTTCCACACTTTTGGCCACACTTTGCCTAGATTTTGCAGAAGTGTACTCTTGGGATTTTCTCAACCAACTTCTTGAGGTATCACCCTGGGATACTTTTTAAACAGTATTGAAGGAGTTTCCATCTATGCTGGGCACTTATTGGCTACTTTTCTTAATTATTCGGTCCATGTCATCCATTTCAAATTTTCTTGAAAAATCCATTTTTTATTTTTTTTTATTACATTTTAGTTTTATAATGAAATAAATTAATATGTTGGCACAATTATATTTTTATCAAAAGGTTTTTAAGATCATGAGAAACATTTCAGGCAAGTGACCCCAAACTTTTGAACGGTAGTGTAAGGAAATAATATTGAGATCTTAATAAATCCAACACAATGAACAGCAGATACAAAGAATAACTGAAGTATGTGTCTGAGTGCATGTTTGTGCATGTGTCCCGACAGGAAATGGAAAAATGGAAAAATACTGGAAGGGTGTAGCAAAGTGTCTATGTGATCGTGGAAACTTCCATTATTCTACACACCCCATTGTCATAAAACACACTAAATGGCTGCAGTGATTACCCTTGTAGAGTGTATGTTTAAGAAACTTCGGCATGCTATGGTGTCAGTGTAGCTATCCAAAATGGAAAACTTTTTTATTTTTATTTTTGAAGACTCATAATTAAAACATGACGTAAAAACATAATTAAAACATGACGTGATTTTAACCATTGGCATTTGATCGTACTGCCTTAGTTGTTGGTTTTTTCCTGGTGTATTTGTTTTCCTGGTGTATTTGTTGATAACAAGGTTTAGGGTGTGAGGAACAGGTGAGGACAGCAGCCAGCAGGCATTTCAGATGAGCAGATAAGAATTTAAATTTTCTGAAGGGAAGAATGTTTGAGATACATAGTGCACAAATATTTAAGAGTATGCTGTGAATATTAATTTAGATTTATCCGTGCATAAATTGTTATGTAATTATGCACTATGTTATGTGTTGGAATGAAAATATATTTTGATCATAAATGCTTTGGGACTCTTAATATAGTACAAGGATGTGTTAGTGGCTGACAGGGTAATGGCCTATAGATATTAATGGCACAATCCTGTTATTATTTTAGCAAGAGGACAAATTAAACTTTCATTACTTCCCAATGTTAATAAACTCATATAGATCGATAGAGAAGTAGAGGGAAATAAGACAATGTTCAAACAAAATCTGCGCCATTGCATTTTGAATAAAGAAAACAAAAAATTTATTTCTTTAGAAAAATATGCTCTGATGAATTAAGTATGCATAATCGCATAATAAGACAGTGTCTATTTTAATTTAAAGTTTTTTTTATTTTTTATTATTCCCTCCCCAGTCTAAGATATTCCACAAACAGGTAAACTGTACCTTATGGTTGTCTGCCATGATTTTCCCTGCCCACATTTCCATGACCATCAGGTTCCACAGTTCACACTCTGATTTTAAATTAGCCTCGAAAATCTCTTTCTTCAGTTTGTTCTTGATCTTCAGAGAGGGGATTCTCAACAGGAGGAATGGAGCTGCAGAGATCTTCACTTCCTGCCAAGGTTCACAAGATTCATATGGTTAAAAAAAAAAAAGAAACTTTCCTCAGTTTAAATGGAATATTATGGGTATGATGATGCAAACCTCAATGTCTCCAAACTTGGTGATCTCAACATATCTCGGCCTGCCTGTGGTCAGCAGGAAGAGTCTCTTCTGGGTCATGGCAATTTTACCCACACCATAACTAGTCTTCACAGAACTGGACAGCTTGTACACACACTCACTGCTGTCCAGAAGTTCCACCACCTCAACAGGTAGGTGAACATCCTGTGCTTCTGCCTCTGTCTCCTTCCAGAAAGTGTAAAATACTCTGAACATCTCTGGATCAATTTGCTTTTGTTCACCTGAGAGAGACAAATGAGAATGTTATCAAAGCAAATACACTGTAACAACAAAGTCCTCCAGAACAACTTAAAGTTGAATTGTGTAATTTTTGCCTCACTGTAGCAGTAACAGACTGCATAAACAATTATAATTTTCTAACATTCCCCTCATCTGCCAATGGTCTTTCAAAAAGATTCTCCTGCCCTCCATTTGTTGTGACAGAGCAATGCTTTGAACAGAAAATTGTTTTGTACCTTGTAAAGCTTTTTGGGGAAATGAACCAATGAAAATTGCTAACTTGTATTTGTCTCTGCATTTTAAGTTGGGATAGAAGAAAGTATTTTAACATGGCAAAAATTACACATTTCAGCTTAATGATGACTCTAGTATGTACTCTTTATTGTTGTCAGGGTCTTGGAATTCTTTTGTCTTGTGTTCATATGTCTTTTTGCTGTTTGCTATGTCAAGAGTTTTATTTTGAAGTTTGTCCTTGTTCTGAACTTCTGTCTGAAAAAGGAAGGACCTGGTTCCCTCACTGATTGTTTTATGTCAGGGTCTTGAAATTCATTTGGGCATTTTCCAAACTGCATTTTTGCACCCTTGAAGGGCACTGCGAGAAGGGGACATATTATGCAAAATCCACTTTTTCCATTTTTTGAACATGTGTCCCCAGTGTGTGTAGACAACAACAAAATATGGTAAAAGACCATCCCCTCATTTCTTTCCTTTTCCCATCAATAAACCGAGCCTTGTGACATCAAAAGTGGAAAGACTGGCGAAGAGATCCACCCGAGTAGCTTAGATCTGCCCTCATTAAAACCTGAGCAAGCAGTGCACAGTCCGCCATATTTATCTCCTCGCTAGAGCCGCTTGTGCTAACTCAGACTGCTTCATCAACGATGGTCAACACAAGGCTGGATTTTAATGATCAAGGATGAATCAATACAAACTCTCCATTACTCAACTTCAGATTTGCAAGTCGTAAGTTTCGCAGTTTATACTTTTTAAATGTTTGCAATTTGGCTTTCTGAATTTGCTTGTTTGCACGTTGCACGAAAAACGTGGACAAAAACATTGTGCTGTGTGTAACGTAGCAACTAGTCCCTAACTACCTTATTCCATAACAATGAAGCTGTTGTTCTGTTTCAGTTACAATATAAACTGATTGCCGTCCTCCACAGTCCCGCATGAGTGGTCATGCAATGAAGATTTTCTGTGTAATGAAACTGGTCATTATTTGAAAAGTTATTATGAATTTTTCATATTTCATTACTCAACCTTTGTTATGCACAATACAGTAAGATGATTGACTTAGTGTGTTCTCTGTGTTATTTATAAATTTTTTAATGTTTAATTTAGCATAATATGTCCCCTTTAAAGGGTCGTTTCAAACTAAAGAAAATTACAATTAAAAGAAAGTGATTTTTTTCACAAAGGGCCCTACCGCAAGACATGAATTCATACACTATACAGTATTAACATGCATCCAGCAGAGTGCCCACATCAAGAGCTCTGTCCTTTGGAGTGAGTGCATAGGGATGATCAATTTCAACTGGATTTCACTCTTTTTCTTTTGCTCATGTTTCTTTTTGGAGCTCGCCACCTCAGACACATGAACACAAAATAAAAGAAGTCCAAGGCCCTGACATAAAAAATATACTTTAAGCAAAGTATGAACAAAAAACTAATCAACACAAAAATAACACATCACAAGGTAAGGAAAAACAGAATATGTGTACAGGTTAATTGGTCAGTTGTACTCTGTTGCCTACAGTAGTCTTTTATTAGTAAAAAGCATGCCACAAAACCCATAAACAGTGTTCCAGTGCAACTCCGGCTATGAAAACATGCAGGCACACTCTGTAATATTTATGACTTAAGTGTGAACTTTGCTCACCATCTTCATGAGAGTAGTAGATCTCTGATCTTGGAACAGCCCTATGCATTCATTTTTCAACTTTCAAAACCAAATTATGCTTTAAAGACCCTGGGGCACTAGGGAATTATATCCTAATAGATTATTAAGTCTTTAAACAAATGTGGAAGTCAATTGCCTCCTCTGTTTTTTAGTCTTTTTTTTTCTCCCCTTTTTCTCCACAATTTGGAATTCCCAATGTGCTCTAAGTCCTTGTGGTGGCATAGTGACTCGCCTCAATTTGGGAGGCGGAGGATGATTCTCAGCTGTCTCTGCGTCTGAGACTGTCAGCCTGCACATCTTATTATGTGGCTTGTTAAGCGCGTTACTGTGGAGACATAGCGTGTGTGGAGGCATCACACGCTATTCCAGTTTGGTTGCTTAGGAGACCTGGAGTCACTCAGCACGCCCTGGATTCGAACTCGTGACTCCAGGGGTGGTAGTCAGCGTCTTTACTCGCTATGCTACCCAGGCCCCTATTTTTTGTCTTTTAATACATACACTAGATGACCAAAGGTATGTTGACAACTAAACACCACCCCCATATGTGCTTGTTGAACATTTAATTTCAAAACCATGAGCATTAATAACAGCTACATGTAGTATATTAGCTTCCACTCATCTGTCAATTTACAGGAGGTGTCCATATACTTTTTGCCATATCATGTAGACATGAGGGATAAAGATTGAAGAGACTGAATAGTATAGAGCAGGGGTTTTCAACTTTTTAATGCCAAGGACCCCCAAAAATATGGCACCCTTGCGAGGGACCACCCTCCCTAAAATATGAAGACAGCTATGTATTATCATGTGTTAAGGCCAAATTTTATTGTGTGAGAAAATAGTGTGATATCATAAAGTTAACATGTCAGCCAAATTAAATAATTAGCTTTTATATTGTCATACAAAAGTCAAAAGTTTACAATGTATCTTTTTCCTTATCACCTTATTTTCACTATTAATGTTTATACTATATAGACCTGAAGAGAAACATTTTTTAATAAAATTCAAATACTGCATTAAATACTAAGGTTCAAGAAAAACATAATTTTTTAATCACAAACATATATTCAGATTTTTTTAATTTTTATTTAATATGGTTAAAAACTATAGCTGTCAAATAAGATAATCATGATTAATCTCATTATTTCCAACCAGTCTTCACAAAGCAAATTGAAACTGCAATAAGTCAAACTTTGTTTTCTACATTTTCACACATTTTTACCTTGCAGCCAGCTAGGGCTTCGTGGACCCAGTTTGAAAACCCCTGGTGTAGAGAACACAACTTAAGGGCTTCAACAATTACATACAATCTAAAGAAGTGTGTTGTCAGGCAGCCATAAAATTAGCTTAAATTGGTAACAAAAGTGTAAAATATAATTTTATATGACTCAATAAATGACTACATCACGCCAACGTAGCAATAACATTTTTAAATGTTAAGACCACCCCCCCCCCCCCCTTGCGGTGACAAAGAGCTGTACAAACATACCAGCAGTCAAAGCCTCAAACAATCTCTGGGTGGTGGCCACATCGCGCACAATGTCAGCTTCCTGAGTGCACTTCACAAACTCCTCCAGCGACATGGCAGTCTTGGGCAGCTCAAATTTCTTCACGTGATCATCTGATTCCACATGCTCACTCTTATCGTTGTTCTTCACCTGACCGATAAGCCATTTGAGCTCAGATCTCTTCTCTGCCTGGGCTTTCTCCTCTGTCTGCAGTGAGTCCACCAACGTCTTTACCACCTCTCCAGGAAAAATCTCAATATCTGTTTTGTAGAGGTTCTGAAAGTCACTGAGGGCCTCTAAACGCTTGGAACGCTGCATGTTGATGAGGCCGCGGACGTAGAAGTATCTGGCTAGCAGCAAGGAGTCATCAGGTGGGATGGCTGATATGGCTTTGTTCAACTGGAGGACAAGGTCTCCAAAGTAATGGCATACATATGGATAGTTCAAGGGAGGAGGGAAACTTGGCAGTTTGAAGATCTTGACTGGTCTGTCTGGTATATTTAGAGCTTCAGGAATAAAGTATTTGGAAGAGTAATTAGAAATCATGAATGTTCTGTGATTTTTGCAAAAATACAAGAAGCTAAAACTGAAGTGCTCATGTGGTGAACACGATCATGCTTTCAATACATTGCTCTGTTTGTTGGAGCATCTTAACCAGTCTGACACAGCAACATTGGCTCAACTAATGCAGACCAATGAAAGACTGGGGAAGAGTTTGGAAAACCTGTTTGAAGACATTAATTATTTATGCTATTCCGATGCTAGTGAGCTAAAATAACGCACTTCAGCTTTAACACCACAACAAAAACTCAACTGTCAACTGAGCTGTGCCAGTGCTTTAGATTACTGTAAATCTCTTACATGTTTCAGGAATAATCTTAGTTGGAGACGTCAGTGTAGGGACACTCAGGTGGCTCTCGTCACCCAGGTTAGGATGACTCATGCCCAAACCTTTACTCGGACTGTTCTCTGAGCAGCCGTTTTTCAAAGCCATCTGCTTTACGGTGGGTCTGCGAGAGGAATCTACGAATGCCCTCCATCTGCAAGACAAATTAAAAATACATTCTAAATATTCTTAGGATACTTTATCCATCCATTGATCTATCCATCGGACTGTCCGTCCATCCGTCTATTTTTATAAATAATGTTAAAGGTGAAGTGTGTAACTTTTTTATGTCAAAATACCTTCTCATATCCCAGTTTATTAATTGACAACTATAAGTAAGCCATTCGTGGGTTTACATCCCCCAAAAGTGTAAACACTGAGCCTCCCAGGCACTATCAAAACATTAATGTTAATATTTTGAGCAGCCTGCTCAGCTCCACCCATCCCTTTCTAGCTCAACCTATAGCGTGAGTTTGGGGCGTGGCTACTTGTAGTGAACTGTTCAATTGGGAGAATATGAACATCCATGGCAGACGTGTTACAGAGGAAATGAAACTTAACTTCGCCAAAATTCGAAGACTTACTAAAAGACAAAGAGACAGAGAATGGAGTAAAACCAGAGTGAACATTTACAAGGTGGAGGACTTTGAAGAAATTTTTCCGTGTTGCTTCTCGACAGGTAAGTTACGCTCTGGTATTGCCACACTAGTTAGCTCATTACTGTCGAGCTTCAGATAAATTCGTAAGATACTCGTAATATGTATCGCTATGCTTACTAGTTACCAAGAACTATCCTACCTCTTGTGCTCAATCCCCCGCACACCAGCTGGCGTTTAATCCGGCAATGTTATCTGACGAGTCGTTTCCTCTGCAACATGTTCTATCTGGTGTGTTTATATTATAGTGGTCTTGTTTATCACCTTTTATTGAGTATGGCCTATTTGTTCATAGGGACTCAGAGGGTGCAAAAGGGCGTGATAAGTCTGAGGGGTGTTGGCAAAGGTTGTTTGAAAACATATTTTATTTTTGTAATTCTGTTTGGTGCCACTATAGTGCAGAAATTACACACTTCACCTTTAAATAAATGTAACTTTATGCACACAACTTTAAGTGAAGAAAATGGCAACACAGCCAGAAAAGGACAAAACAGCTTCAACTAACTTTTGGACTTGTGTCCGAGTACTTAGCTCCATTCGGGTAAATGAATCCATTTTTCCATTCAAACGGTCTTTCAAGAAGGAGTGAAAAATGTGTGTTTCCAAAACCTGTGATGAAGAAAAAGCCATCAGTCATCTAGTTTGGTTCTGTTTCTAAAGTTCTAATAGACATTTTATCAAAAACAGAAAATCACCGTTTTATAAAATGGTTGGTTCCCTGGTTCCCTGGTCCTTAGAAACTCATTAGTGTTAAAGACTCTGTGCTTATAATTGAGGTGATCATTGACATCTCTGAGAAAAAGAACACAACAATATTCTGAATTACACATACTTCGATGACTGATACAGCTCTGATCCAGACTCTTACTGACCTAAACATGTTAACAATTAGCTCCAGGGTGATGTTCTGTATATCCCTATTAAGTCTGTGTTGCCAGTGTCTTCTCTGCATACGCAGCTCATTCATATCTGTACGCATGCCCTGATGAACCATTTCCAGGTCATAGTGTAGCTGAAGACCCTTTCTTCTGTATAAAGATCACAACAAACCAATTACAAGCAAACATCAAGAGCAAGACAGGAAATTGGATCTTAATATGGTTAAACGTTCCTTACCGTCTCTTAAAACACTGAGCAGCTGCCTGCGGGACTTCTGGAATGTCAACATCATGACAGCCAGAGGAGCTCACTGTTCCCTCATCAATATTGATCAGAATCAGGCCATCTGTTTCCTGATAAATGGATAAGACACATTTATTATACCAGTATGATTCAGAGGACAATCATTTGACAGATCTAAAAATTAAGCTGGCATTCAATACATTTTATTGATGTCAATAATTTTCTTTTTTTTTTAGCTATTGCCACCATTTATTTGAAAGGACTAAAGAGAGATGGAAAAAGAAATCAACATGTTTGGAGCGTGTGCTTAATCATGGCTCTGACATGGCTCTGACTAAATGGGTTCTTGACTGATGTACTAGAAATTCCTAAAGTGTGGTCAAATTTAAATGAATTGAATATAAGGAATTAAAAACATCACTTAATACTTTATATTAACTGAAAACCAAAGAACAACTGAATGAGTTAAAGAGATAGTTCAACAAAATTTTTAATTCTCTCATCATTTACTCATCCTCCTGGCATCCCTGATGTGTATGACTTTCTTCTGTAGAACACAAATTCAGATTTTTAAAAGAATATTCCAACTCTGTATGTCCTCACAATGGAAGTGAATTGATTTTGAAACATTTTGAAGCTCCAAAATTCACATTAAAGCATCATAAAGTAATCCATATTACTCCAGTGGTTAAATCCATGTGTTCTGACATGATATGATGTGAGGGTGAGAAACAGATTAATATTTAAGTCATTTTATTTCTCCTCAAACAGAAGAAGAAGAATGGGAAAGTGAAACTGAAGTGGAGATTGATTGAGCAGGTAGGAGAATTTATAGTAAAAAAAAAAAAAGAAAGAAAAATTGGTTCTGAAGACATTGATTCAATCGCTGGAGTTGTCTGGATTACTTTTATGTTGCCCTTATGTGGATTTTGGAGCTTCAAAATTTTGGCACCCATTCACTTGCATTGTATGGACCTACAGAGCTGAGATATTCTTCTAAAATCTCCATTTGTGTTCAGCAGATGAAAGAAAGTCATACACACCTGGGATGGCATGAGGGTGAGTAAATGATGAGAGAATTTTAATTTTTGGGTGAACTATTCCTTTAAGGGAACCTTACTATGGCAACTTCCTCATAGTAGTTGAGATGGCATCCCATAAGGAAGGCGGTCGGTGCCATGACAAAGTCAAGCATCTGTCGGGAGAGTATAGGCACAAGCGGGTGCTGCCAGCGCAGTGGTCGAATATACAGCATGAAGCACTCTGCGATCAGGGTCAGTTTGGCCCAGTCAGAAGAGAAGAACACCAGACGCTGTTCTGTGAGTATACTGGTAATTATCTGTGGAAGAACAGACATAAGTGAAATTATTTCTGAGGGCCAAAGCTACAGTATTTACAGTAGTTTTTCATCCCAAATGCATTATTGCATCAAGAGTGTATAGATTAAAGAGAATACTAAACAAAATTAAGCATCAAAACACTGTGAGCTTGATATGTTGTATTTGGTTGTCCCTTACTGACAGACTGCATTCACTCAAACCGCTGAAAAGCAAACCCCCTATTATTGTTTACATACAGTTGTGCTCAAAAGTTTGCATACCCTTGGAGAATTGGTAATATATGTACCATTTTAAAGAATGAGCAGGCAAAACACATTTCTTTTATTTCTTATGGGATTCATATTCAGCTGTAGGTTATAACAGAATGGCATAAAACAAAACATGGCAACAAAGAAAAAAATGAAATGTCCCCTGTTCAAAAGTCTGCATACCCTTAGTTCTTAATACAGTGTATTGCCCCCTTTAGCATCAATGACAGCGTGCAGTCTTTTGTAATAGTTGTCTTTGAGACCCCAAATTCTTGCAGGTGGTATAGCTGCCCATTCATCTTGGCAAAATGCCTCAAGATCATGCAAAGTCTTTGGTCGTCTTGCATAAACCGCACGTTTAAGATCTCCCCAGAGTGGCTCGACGATATTAAGGTTAGGAGACTGTGATGGCCACTCCAGAACCTTCACCTTTTTCTGCTGTAACCACTGGAGGGTCAACTTGGCCTTGTGCTTAGGGTCATTGTCATGCTGGAAAGTCCAAGAGCGTCCCATGAGCAGCTTTCATGCAGAAGAATGCAAATTGTCTGCCAGTATTTTCTGATAACATGCTGCATTCATCTTGCCATCAATTTTCACAAGATTCCCCGTGCCTTTAGAGCTCACACACACCCAAAACATCAGTGAGCCACCACTATGCTTCACAGTGGGGATGGTATTCTTTTCACTTTAGGCCTTGTTGACCCCTCTCCAAACATAGTGCTTATGGTTGTGACCATAAAGCTCTATTTTGGTCTCGTCACTCCAAATTACAGTGTGCCAGAAGCTGTGAGGCGTGTCAAGGTGTTGTCGGGCATATTGTAACCGGGCTTTTTTGTGGCATTGGCGCAGTAAAGGCTTCCTTCTGGCAACTAGACCATGCAGCTCATTTTTGTTCAAGTATTGTCATATTGTGCTCCTTGAAACAACCACACCGTCTTTTTCTAGAACAGCCTGTATTTCTCCTGAGGTTACTTGTGGGTTTTTCTTTATATCCCATACAATTCTTCTGACAGTTGTGGCTGAAATCTTTCTTGGTCTACCTGACCGTGGCTTGGTATCAAGAGATCCCCGAATTTTCCACTTCTTCATAAGTGATTGAACAGTACTGACTGGTATTTTCAAGGCTTTGGATATATTTTTATATCCTTTTCCATCTTTATAAAGTTCCATTACCTTGTTACGCAGGTCTTTTGACAGTTCGTTTCTGCTCCCCATGGCTCAGTATCCAGCCTGCTCAGTGCATCCACGTGAGAGCTAACAAACTCATTGACTATTTATACACAGACACTAATTGCAATTTAAAAAGCCACAGGTGTGGGAAATTAACCTTTAATTGCCATTTAAAGCTGCATGTGTCACCTTGTGTGTCTGTAACAAGGCCAAACATTCAAGGGTATGTAAACTTTTGATCAGGGCCATTTGGGTGATTTCTGTTATCATTATGATTTAAAAAGGAGCCAAACAACTATGTGATAATAAATGGCTTCATATGATCACTATCCTTAAATAAAAGACAGTTTTTTTGCATGATCAGTCATATTTTAAAAATCAATGCCAAAATTTCACAATTTCTGCCAGGGTATGCAAACTTTTGAGCACAACTCTATTCAGACATTCAAAGCATTTATGTGTGAGACCTGCAGCAGCTCTCTGGACTTGAAGCAGAGGAATGGAAGATGCAGGTCCAGGTCAATGACAGGATGATTTTTATCTTCTCTGGATGGAAGTACAACTGTGAGAGGATGCAAGGTGAACATCTGAAAGGAAACAGAGAAATACTCCATTAACTGAAACACTCAAATCTATCTCTGGAAGCTTGAGAAGGGAAGCCAGAAAATATATAAATATAATTCACATGCATTTATTACCGCAAGGATCTTTTTCTACTTTATCTAGGCCATAAAAATGACTTTCATTGGTGTTACCTAATTTGTCAGGTTGATTCATTCAGATTAAATAATATTTTTGACTTGAATACAAAACATTTTACAGTGCAGGATCCCATCTCTTAAGCATATTTCACACCGCACGCTGAGTTTATTTTTGTTGCAAATAATTGTGCGGAACAGAAAATATACTGAAAATGCTCTATAAACCTGTTTATCAATAACATCTTTTTAGTTTGGTTTTTATGAATATAGTTTGTATTAGTTCTCATTTGCCAACTCCCAATAACCATTTAATAATTTATGGCCATTATCATAGGAAATACTCAATGTGGTGACCCAGAAATCACTTTATTTTCAGAATATTGCCGCAGTACTATTTTGCAGCAGAAACGCTGTCAGTGTGAACACACAGCACAAGGTGCAGTTCGCTGCAGTCAGCACGTGCAATGTGCAACAGGCCTAAAAGACATTAGATGCCTAAGGTAAACCCACCACATGCAGCTGACCAGGAGGAGGAATTGGGACCAGAGCCAGTTTGGCTGAGAATTCTTTCACTTGCTCTTCCATATCAGTCCTTTGGCATATTTTGAGCTGACCTAAGAGACTACAGAAGGGGACATTGAATGTCTTAATAGATATTATTATATTACTGGCTTTGAAATGAACTATTTATTACAAGCGGAAATATTCCTGGTAAACACAGCAGAGAAAACAGTATTTACTTTAAACGTTCCTGCTTTAATCCACCTAATGCAAAATTACAATGGAAATTATGAAAGCGGAATTCTCATTGTGATGTGCCAATTCCTGGCACGTGGCCCAAATTTGTTCTTTGTTTTTATTTTTTTAATTTTATTTAGAAAAGTAAATCTCTTGAATTGGTCATACCTGGACAGGCTGTCCTTGAGAGCATTATAATATGGATATTTTGATATAACACATATCCCATAGGCTGCATAGAGTGGTGGAGACTTCTTGGAGGACCGGTGTCCATTCTGATACAGCATTCCTTCCTGTATAATCAAGTTTAAAATAAAAAGATTGAATACACCAGTGCCTTAATGAAAACTGTGTCAGCTTCACACCTTATACACATGTTAGGAACAGTGATGGGAGTAACACATACTGTAACAAAGCACTGCAATCAAATTACCTTTTCCTGTAATGAAGTAAGGTTTTGTTCAGTAATCCCATTATAGTTACTTTTCTTTAAAATGCTGCCACTTGGGTTTCAATTAAAGGAATAGTCCAGGTTCCATACAAGTAAACTCAAACGACAGCATTTGTGGCATAATGTTGATTACCAAAAAAATTCATTTTGACTAGTCCCTCCTTTTCTTAAAAAAAAAGAAAAAATCTGGGTCACAGTGAGGCACGTGCAATGGATGTGAATGGGGCCCAATCGTAAACATTAAAATACTCACGGTTTCAAAAGCATAGCCACAAGACGTAAACAATATGTGTGTTAACCTCATTGTTGATGATGATAAAATCGCTTACTAACCTTTTCTGTGTAAAGTTACATCCAATTTTAGGACTTTGGATATAAATCTATGATGTAACACTGTAAACCCTAAAATAACCGTAAAAAAAAAAAAAAAAAAAAAAAAAACTATTTTTATAAATATACAGCTCAAATAATATACAAGTTTTAACAGAAGAATTAATGTAAGTGCTTTTACAAGAAAATCCCACAAAGCCCCCCACTGAACATCGTGTCAGTCTGAGATTACATAAAGAGACAGAAGCAATTGAGACAGCCTAAATAGATGCTGTGGCGAATTCTCCAGGAAGCTTGGAACATCCTATCTGCCAACAATCAAGAAAAACTGTGTCCAGGTGTACCTAGGAGAATTGGTGCTGTTTTAAAGGCAAAGGTGGTCACACCGAATATTGATTTACCTTTTTTTATTTACACCAGTAATGTCCTGACTATACTTTGTGATCAGTTGAATGCCACTTTGGTGAATTAACCAGTTTACTGTTTACTGGACTTTGTATGACATTAAGTGATAAATGAAAACTATTTATGTCATTATTTTTTAAGACATCCTCACTATGCAACATTTTTCACAAGTGCCTAAAACATTTTCACAGTACTGTAGGTCATTTTAGTAATCTTGAGAAGACTCTGACCTGTATAGGTCTATAGTACTGGAGAACTACTCCATGTGACTGGTTTCCAAAGACGTCAGTGAACACCAGAAAGTGGAATTGTTCTTCCCTCTGCTCCTGAGTTACCTGAAGCCCCCCTAGTTTAAAAGAAAGAAATGAATGAATGTCATTCTAATCTAATCATTCTAAACTAATGTTACAGCTACCATACACTGTACTGTTTAAAGTTTATAGCTTTAATTCATCTTCATAGTACAGTGTGCTGAACTTTGCCTTTGCCTAGCCCTAGAGTTTTACACTCTTTGAGTCTCATGTGTTGCATTGTACAATGTACTGTATGATATCAGAGAGCTGTGTGGGACAGATTTATAACAGATACAATGTTCTGCTTCATCAACTAGTAAGAATTCAGTTATCTTGCGCATTATCTAAAGGTTTTCCACAAGTTTGTTTCACCTGGAAAGCAAAGTTGTGGCAGGGCCACCAGATCGAGATCTTTGGGAATGCTGACATCCTCTTGGGGTTCCTCCTTGGTTTTTCCAGTGTCAATCAAGGGCCTGTCTTTCTTCTTCTTAATGAAGGAGCATCGTCGCTGAGTCCGTTTGAGGCTTCCCACGCCTGGTTCACTGATGTTTCCTTTGGTCACAAAAGGAGGCGCATTAACCTCTAGGACCACAGGGTCAAGCATAGGTAGAGGAGCTCCATTCACCTGTGGCAGAGACTTGTCAAACACAGAAATACAGAGGATTTGTTACATCAAATCCCAGTGAACATGATGGTTCTCCTGAAAGAAAACAATTAGGAGCGAATGCAAATGTTTTTGCATATGCAGGTGCATTTGTCACCCGTGATTCATTTGTTCTACAATCTTTGTCCAATAATAGGAGGGTTACTGAGATAAAGTGAGTAGCATTTGGCTGGTCTCAACATGGCAGTGACCATGAGGGGAGGCTTCATTTATGAAAAATAGAGTAGCTTTTACAACATAGGCCTATGTGTCAAAAATACTAATCACTTCTTTTACATGTAAAACATTTAAGTGTAAAAAAATACTTAAACTTTCCCACCTAACTTAGTTCCCCTATAAATATTCAAATACATCAATGTAAAATGTCTGTAGTTTTCAAAAGTAATATTTTCCAATAACGAGCATGTAGCTTTTCAATAAAGGGTTAACGAAAATTCACCTACAAACATCAAATGCAAAACTATAGTAATCAGGAATTCCATCACATACTGTATTATTCTATAGTTCTCGGGCCTAATCCAAAGTGGTTAAGGCATGATGGTCATGTACTTCAACACAAAGGCTTTTTTGCAGTTTTACTACATTATATGTTCATTTCACCCAATAATACAACTACTGTAAGTTGACTAGAAGGACATTTGATTCATATTAATTCACATAATTGTTGTTACAACATACATGAAGGTTAACTGTTATATTTTTGGCAACAGACACTGAGCTTTCACAGTCAATACAGTGCAGTATATATTAATGAACAGATTTCCCTGATTGTTAGTTATGTCAGATCAAACATAAGGATTAGCTATACTCTACCTGGTACACCTCCTTGAGTTTGTCATTTGAAGGTCCAACAACAACACAAGCTTCCAGTAATCCTGAAGGCAGAAAGTCTTCCATTGAGAATCAACAGGGGTGACACTTTTCATGGGACTCAATGGTGGTATAAACCCTCACTTTAGGCAATCTGTGAATATTTAGAGATCAAACAGTGTCAAGCGGCATTTTTGCAAGATCGATTGAAGTATATTTGAATGAACTCTGAATCTTATTATATTAATATACACTCTTTTTATTCTTACATACTAGATATGTACTAGTGAATACCTTTAACTAACAGTGTTCTGCTTATGAGTTGTAACATTTTACAAAATGAAGAAGTTGTTTATTTAGGGAGTTTGAGAAACTGCTATATACAGTTGAAGTCAGAAGTTTACATACACTTAGGTTGAAGTCATTAAAACTCATTTTTTAACCACTCTACAGATTTAATATTACCAAACTAAGGGGCCTGGTTAGCTCAGCAAGTAAAGACGCCGACTACCACCCCTGGAGTTGCAAGTTCGAATCCAGGGTGTGCTGAGTGACTCCAGCCAGGTCTCCTCAGCAACCAAATTGGCCCGGTTGCTAGAGAGGGTAGAGTCACATGGGGTAACCTCCTCATGGTCACTATAACGTGGGGCGCTCTCAGTGGGGAGCGTGGTGAGTTGTGCGTGGATGCTGCAGAGAATAGCATGAAGCCTCCACACGCACTATGTCTCCACGGTAACGTGCTCAACAAGCCACGTGATAAGGTGCGCAGATTGACAGTCTCAGACTCAGACTCCTCCACCACCCTGATTGATATGAGTCACTACATCACCACAAGGACTTGGAGCATATTGGGAATTGGGCATTCCAAATTGGGGAGAAAAAGGAGAGAAAAAAAATATTACCAAACTATAGTTTTGGCAAGTCGTTTAGGACATCTACTTTGTTCATGACATGAGTAATTTTTCCAACAATTGTTTACAGACAGATTGTTTCACTTTTAATTGACTATATCACAATTCCAGTGGGTCAGAAGTTTACATACACTAAGTTAACTGAGCCTTTAAGCAGCTTGGAAAATTATGTCAAGCCTTTAGACAATTAGCCAATTAGCTTCTAATAGGAGGTGTACTGAATTGGAGGTGTACCTGTGGATGTATTTTAAGGCCTACCTTCAAACTCAGTGCCTCTTTGTTTGACATCATGGGAGAATCAAAAGAAATAAGCCAAGACCCCAGAAACAAATTTGTGGATCTCCACAAGTCTGGTTCATCCTTGGGAGCAATTTCCAAACACCTGAAGGTACCATGCTCATCTGTACAAACAATAGTACGCAAGTATAAACACCATGGGACCATGCAGCCATCATACCGCTCTGGAAGGAGATGCATTCTGTCTCCTAGAGATGAATGTAGTTTGGTGTGAAAAGTGCAAATCAATCCCAGAACAACAGCAAAGGACCTTGTGAAGATGCTGGAGGAAACAGGCAGACATGTATCTATATCCACAGTAAAACGAATCCTATATCTATATAACCTGAAAGGCTGCTCAGCAAGGAAGAAGCCACTGCTCCAAAGCCACCATAAAAAGCCAGACTACAGTTTGCAAGTGCACATGGGGACAAAGATCTGACTTTTTGAGAAATGTCCTCTGGTCTAATGAAACAAAATTTTAACTGTTTGACCATAATGACCATTGTTATGTTTGGAGGAAAAAGAGTGAGACTTGCAAGCTGAAGAACACCATCCCAACTGTGAAGCATGGGGGTGGCAGCATCATGTTGTGGGGTGCTTTGCTGCAGGAGGGCCTTGTGCACTTCAAAAAATAGATGGCATCATGAAGAAGGAAATTTATGTGGATATTGTATATTGAAGCAACATCTCAAGACATAAGCCAGGAAGTTAAAACTCAGTCGCAAATAGGTCTTCCAAATGGACAATGACCCCAAGCATACCTCCAAAGTTGTGGTAAAATGGCTTAAGGACAACAAAGTCAAGGTATTGGATTGGCCATCACAAAGCCCTGAACTCAGTCTGATAGAACATTTGTGGGCAGAACCGAAAAAGCATGTGCGAGCAAGGAGGACTACAAACCTGACTCGGTTACACCAGTTCTGTCAGGAGGAATTGGCCAAAATTCCAGCAACTTATTGTGAGAAGCTTGCGGAAGGCTACCCAAAATGTTTGACCGAAGTTAAACAATTTAAAGGCAATGCTACCAAATACTAACAAAGCGTATATAAACTTCTGACCCACTGGGAATGTGATGAAAGAATTAATGAATTACATTTATACAGCGCTTTTCTGACACTACACTCAAAGCGCTTTACACGGTGAACAGGGGACTCTCCTCCATCACCACCAGTGTGCAGCATCCACCTGGATGATGCGACAGCAGCCATAGTGCACCAGTACGCTCACCACACACCAATTATTGGTGGAGAGGAGAGAGTAGAGTTATAGAGCCAATTAGTGGAAAGAAATAAAAGCTGAAACAAATAATTCTCTCTACTATTATTCTGACATTTCACATTCTTAAAATAGTGATCACAACTGACCTAAGACAGGGACTTTTTTCTACAATTAAATGTCAGGAATTGTGGAAAAACTGAGTTTAAATGTATT